>NC_142649.1:102648787-102951818 GCF_055504915.1 Nelumbo nucifera
AAGTGATGAGAATAAAAATTATCATATTTTTATCCCCAAATATTCAGTCTTTTATACTGAATTAGTACTTATTTGGACTCATATTTCTTGTATTTCGGTTCAGAGCATGAAATAAGGCATTAGGAGAAAAGCAAAGCAAATCGGATGATTTTTCACAGTTTCGGCACTGTTCAGTAATCTGGGCCTAACTCTCATATCTGATATCCGATTAGGCTGATTCAAGACTCACTGGAAAGATTAGAGAGGAAGCTACAACTTTCATGTTTTGGGATTTCACAGATTCGGCCAGCATCGAAGTAAAATCCGGGCCCGAAGTCGGGGAAAATTCGTAGGAAGGCCCAATTCACAGCTGAAGCCCAACTTGCAGAAAAGCTTTGCAGCAGCCTAATTTGGAGAGGAAGCCTAATACGAATGCAAGAACAAGAAACTGAGAAGAGTCCTACCATATTTAAATTTGTGATGTAATCTTAGAAAGATAAAGAGATAAGAGTAGGATTAGACTAGGACTTTCTATTTTTGAAAGATAAACTCCAAGAAGGAGTTGGAGACCACCCCCTCCCCTTTAAGCTATATAAAGGGATGGGGGGCGGACTAGAGAGGGATCAAGAAGCAGAGGAGCAATCAATCAAGAAAGCAAGAAGACTGCAAGAAGAAGGTGGCGGCAAGGAGAAGAGGAGACCTCAGCTCTAAGGGCGACACCATGAGTTCTTTCTTTCCTCTTGTTTATTTTATTTCCTCTAGTATGAACTGATTTATTTGTAGGTAGGACTATGGAAAGCCTAATCATAACAATGAATATATTTTTATTCTGATTTATCCAAGATCGTGATTTCCATATAGTCTATGAGTTATCTTGCTTAATGCTATTAGGAGTGACCATCTCTTAATTGATTAGGTTTATGTGAATGAATCGAGAGAGGAATTCATATAGCAGACCACATAATTCATGGTGTGAATTGAATGGTATATAGGGGTATATACACATGATTCATCTGAATGTAATAATTTTTCCTTGAACTTAATGCACTTCTACCTTGAGAACTCTAGTCGAGAGATCGAAGGGTTACCTGATAGAAGTAGTTTTAGTATATCTCAAGAGAGAATATTAAATAAAATTGGAAAGACTTCAGCTTATGGTAATGACAAATTATCTTGGATAATCTCATCTATTACTATTCATTGGAATGGTTAGGCGGACCAAAGGTCCTAGCGAATTCAATCAATCGTTGCATACTGCAACATTGGTACTCTTACTCTTGTTTTTTTTTTGTCTTTCAGTAGCCTTTACTCTTAAATCTGAAATTCGATTGTCCAAATAATTAGGGAATGTTGTAGTTCTAATACTTATTTTGTTAAATCCTCATGGAAACGATATTTTTATACTACTTGATAACTAGTGCACTTGCTAGGGTTATAATCATAGCTATTATCAAGCTGGGAAAAAACAAAGTAATTTGGAAAAGAAAAATAACATACGAAAAACCATCTATCCTAATCGACAATCTTAAATCAGACAAACATATGAACTTGAATAAAAATGCAGAAACAAGAGGAGACCTACAAAACACCAAGAGAAACACATGCGTCAAATCAACTTGAATAGAAATGCATAAGGAAGACAAACAAAGGAAGAACCCTAAAAAACACATTCATGAAACCGAGCAAACATAAGGAAGAAGCATACTTGTTTTCTAGGCCCATCACTAATCAGTTCCCACCCTTGAACTACATTTGTACCACAAACAAAAGAGAAACCTACAAACATAGAATGAAGAAATTACCCACATGCTCTATGGTCACAGGAGCCACCCTTGAACTCCATCTATACCAGAGAATGAAAGGGAATCTTGCAAACATAGAATGAACAAAAGGGAAACCTACAAAATAGACAAAGAAGCATGTGAACAAAAAAAGACAAAACAAATAGCAAAGGAGATCAAGTTAAATGGTAAAAAGACAAGTAAAATGAAAAACAACTAAAACCCTAAACTCAAATCAAACCACCATTGTAACCCAAACTTGAAGAATACTTCAAGGAACACCCTAAAAAGAATGAAAACCTGAAAAAAAAAGAAAATGGAAACATTACTGTCGTTGCAATGAAAAGCAAATCAAATAAACCACATAACTAATTCAAACAACAACTTTTCCAAAACATTGCAAGTAATAAGGATAAAAAGCCTATGGATTCTTCTAAACTAAGAGAGGAAGAGATGAGAAAGAAATGATGGTTGATATAAGTGAGGGATGTCATGCATTCTCGAGGAAAGGAATATTGTAGGGAAAAAGTGGGAGAGAGATGGTAGAATACTCTCAAACTAGATAAAAACCATCAAGTGTTAAAGAGAGTTATATAAAATAATACAAAAATAGCATTGTCATCAATTATAAGTGGGAACACATGACATTTCAAAAATCTATTAGGAACTAACACATGACCCAACTAACCACATCAAATGGTTCAATAATTTAATTAGCTAGGTCATTGTAGGCAAGTGGTTTGGTAGGGATGCAAACAAATTAGATCATATTTGAATTAGGGTAAAAAATAAAGAGCATTAATGTCTAACACATGATCTCACTCATCATGTCAAATGGTTCAATGGTTTAATTAGCTAGGTCATTATAGGAAAGTGGTTTGGTAGGGATGCAAATGGATTGGATCAGATTTGAATCAGGGTATATTCGAATTTGATTCGATTTGAACATCTGATCAGATCTCATAAATACTGATTCGAATCTGAATCTGATCAAGATGTGGGATATCCGAATCTGATATGATCCGATTTAATTAAAAAATTAATAATAAATTATTAAAACGAAAAGAAAATATAATAGTTAAAATAAAAAAACAAAATATAAGGATTTTTTCAACCATTTTCATCATATAAGAAGTTTACAAAAATGCAATATAAATAATATATTTATAAACAAATAATAAATAACATATATATTATATATAAATGATACACTTATATAAATAATTGATTTGACCACAATATTAAAAACCAATATTCAAACAATATATTGAAATTGCATTTCCTCTTGGTAAATAAGTGATTTTTATTATCTCATAAATTAAATAATAATAAATAAAAAATATATTTTTTATAAATTTTATAGAAAAATTTGAACATGCATTAATATTATATATTCTTCATATTAAACAAAAATATGTTTGAAGAAATAAGAATTATTGTATTATTGTTAGTAAAGATGGAAATGGCTAAAATATGAAGAAAAAAAATGAATTAATGTCTTAATCATAGTCCATTTTCTTGGTTAACTAGGTTAATGGTTCAACCAATAAGGTCATATAGTTGCTGACTATCATCGTCATTATCATTTGACATTGCCACGTGCAATACGCATACACTTTTACTAGTATATATATATATATATATATCAGATTTGGTCTGAATCGATTCGACACTAGGTGGAACTGGTTCCGAACTGATATTAATGGGAACCCTATATCAAGATCTAAAATGACTTGTTGATTCTAGTACCTAAAACTAAAACTGACCCAATCGGTTTGGGTCTGTCGGGTTGGACCTGACCCATTAACAGCCCTACAAGGAGAGATTATTTTTTATCTATAACTAGAGTTTGGAGATGGTTGTTTCATACATTTGTTAAAGCTTGTATATATTAAAGAAAAAACTTAATTGTTTAATATCATGATCAATTTGAGAGAACATATGATATGACCTGTTCTAATTTATTTACATCCTTTTTGACTTGAGAACTTAAAACTTCAAAAAGATAAAAGCCTTTTTGCAAGTATAGTTAAATTAATTTTGAAGTAGAGTCTGTAAAATATATGAGTGATTCATAAAAGTTCTATTTGACATAATTCGATCACTTGTTTGAAATAATAATTGTGTCCTTTGTATCCATTTTATCCATTGAAATTTGAACTTTGAACTTGTTGATTAAAAGTTGAATAATTATCATTTCATTTTTTCAAACATATTTCTCTACCGAAATAAAATTAGGCTTTTACCATTATTATAAATTTAATAATTAATTATTTTTATTTACAAGTAAAGAATTACTATAGGGCTCAGTTTGGGAAGAGTACAAATGCAAATGTAACGTGTAAATACATACAAAATACAAAGCTTTACCTGTACATATTTGTATTTGCACTATTTCCAAACTGAGCCTAAGGCCATATTTGGTTATAAATATATTTGCACTGATGTAAATGATTTGGGTGCAATTTTGATTTATTTTTATTTCAAATTTTATCTTATTTTGCTTAATTGCAATACAAAAGAAGTAAGATAAGACCTGGAACAGAATAAAATAAAATCCAAAACAAAATTAAACCAGAATTTGCATTCTTTTCATTTACACTCTTATACATTTACATTTGTACTAGTGCAAATAAGATTGCAATGCAACCAAACGCAGCCTAAACAGAACCTTTCAGTTAGTGGGAGTCAAGCGGTGGAACTCACAAAGTCTTGGTGCCCAGCAAAAACGCAACGATCGTCAAAGTCCTTTGGCAGACAGATAAGGAAGATAACGAACTCAGTGTTAGTCAGTCAGTCAACTATATTTGTCCGGTCAACGACACCTTCAATTCTATAACGTATCCAAATTCCAACAAATTAAAGACCACAAGTCCCAATACATTTTTGCCCTCCTTCATATGCTTTTTCTTCTTCTTCTCTGTTGTGTCGATACGTGGAGTAGAGCAAGTTAGGCTATAAGATGAGCAGGTACGTTCATGGGTCTTCTGTGCTCCTCATTTTCTCATACTTTACTATTGTGTTGTGTCAACTCCCTCCAACCCAGAGGAAAGCCATAGCCAATCTCTCCACTCTGTTTAATGAAGAAAACCAAGACCCTTGCTCATGGAAGCGAGTCACTTGTACCAAAGACAATAGGTCCATAACCCATATTTCCCTATCTGCTTTGAGCCTTTCCACTTCTGATTTCCCAAATGGTGTATGTCAGATTTATTCTCTACAGCTTCTTGATGTCTCCAACAATCTTCTGAGCTCCATCCCACAAGAGTTTCTCAGAAATTGCAGAAGGCTTACTGGCTTAAAGGCATTGAATTTTAGTAGCAACTCTTTGTCTGGTATATTACCTTCTTTTGATGGTTTTGGTGGGTTGCAGACCTTGGACTTGTCTTCTAATTCGTTGGGAGGAAATATTACTTCTCAGTTTGATGGATTGATTGGACTCAGAAGCCTGAACCTAAGCAAAAATACATTTACTGGGTTTCTTCCAACCAACCTTGGTAATTCCATGGTTTTGGAGGAATTGCAGCTCTCTTCCAATAAATTCATTGGTGGAATACCTAAGAAACTTATGGATTACAGAAATCTTACTTTACTTGATCTCAGTATTAATAAGCTTTCTGGGCCTGTTACAGATAGGATAGGGAAGCTCTCCAGGTTGGAAACGCTCCTCCTGTCTGACAATAATCTGAGTGGAGTTATTCCTGAGAATATATCTAGAATGGAGACCCTACGGTGGCTTGGTGCAAATCAAAACCGGTTTTCAGGTACAATTCCTCATGGAATTTCAAGGTATGTGAGGCAATTGGACCTTAGCTATAATGGGTTAAATGGGTCGATTCCCTCAGATTTTCTGTCACCTCCAAATTTGCAGTTTGTTGATCTATCTTACAATTCGCTAGAGGGGGCAATTCCAACAAATGTTTCCCATAGTCTGACCAGATTGCGACTAGGGAGCAATTTTCTCAATGGAAGCATCCCTTCTTTAGCTGGTGGATCACTCAGGAAATTAACCTATCTTGAGCTCGACAATAATACATTAAGTGGGGCAATTCCCCCAGAATTGGGAAGCTGCAATAGTTTATTGTTGTTGAACCTTGCACACAATAAGCTGATAGGTCCATTTCCAAAAGAATTGGGTAATCTTCAACATCTTGAGGTTCTTAAGCTACAATCCAACAGCCTGGTTGGAGAAATTCCTGATCAATTCTCCGGGTTACAGAACTTGTTGGAATTGAACATAAGCAAAAATTCATTTTTTGGTTCAATCCCATCAGTAGTTTCTAGCTCTAAGAGACTCGAAAGATTCATCTTAAATGACAACAAGTTCAGTGGTTCAATACCTGATTCAGTCGGGGTTCTGGAACATCTGCTGGAACTCCAGCTGGGAAACAACAGGATAAATGGGAATATTCCAATGATGCAAAATGACCACCTACAAACACTCAACCTCAGCAGCAACCTCTTTGAAGGACCCATCCCTGTAACTCTTAACCGACTACATGGTTTAGAGGTTCTAGATCTGTCAAACAACAACTTTTCTGGTGAGATCCCAATATATCTGACTCATCTAGGGAGTCTTTCAAAGTTGTTGCTTTCCAATAATAATCTCTCAGGAACCTGTCCAAATTTTACTCAACCAGGGATCTTGCTCAACACTACTGGAAATAAGGATTTAATAACAACTCCAACACCTTTGAACCCAACAAACTTGAGCCCTACCCATACTTCGCAGACGAGAAGAAATTCAGATACAGTCATAATTGTTGTTGCAGTTGGCAGTGCTGTAGTTGCTGTTGGGATTATTGGAGTGATTCTTATATTAGTCGCAAGACGCTGCTATAGAATCCATTATGAGAGCCCAATACCTGAAAACCAATTCCCCTTCCCCCGGGTAATCAGCTATCATATGATGACAACAAGTGTGATTCACAGATCATGTATTGACTTCAGTGCAGCCATGGGAGCAGTTGTTAGTCCTGCCAACATCTTGTTGAAGAGCAGATTCTGTACCTATTATAGGGCCATTATGCCTAATGGGACAAGTTATTATGTGAAAAAGCTCAACTGGAGTGGATTCTTATCCCAACTGGGGAGACGTGAAATGTTTGAAGAAAAGCTAGAGGTCCTAGGGAGGCTAAGAAACTCAAATATCATGATCCCTCTGGCCTTTGTTTTGACTGATAATTGTGCTTATCTCATCTATGAATATTTTCAGAAGGAAACTCTCTTCAATCTTCTTCATGGAAGCTCGGGAAGTTTTTTGGATTGGGCAAGCCGTTACAGCATAGCTATTGGTGTAGCTCAGGGTCTGGGTTATCTCCATAGTTGTGCCACTCCTGGGCCGATTCTCATGCTTGACCTTTCAACTAAAAACATCCTACTGAAATGCCTGGAGCCCCAGATTGGGGATATTGAGCTATGTCATGTTATTGATCCTTCAAACAGCATGGGGAGTCTTTCAACAGATAATTGTTCTGTTGGGTACATTCCTCCAGGTGAAGCACTCTTTAACATTTTATTACCTTCATCACTTGTTTTCATTGTTTGTTTGACTAATTCTGTCATGGTTTTCAGAGTATGCCTACACAAAGAGGGTGACAATGCCTGGGAATGTCTACAACTTTGGTGTTGTCCTTCTGGAGTTGCTGACTGGAAAACCAGCAGTTAACGAAGGGATTGAGTTGGCTAGGTGGGTATTGAGTAATTCAACACAACGTGAGACCTGGGATAAGATCCTTGATCCTAATATCAGCAAAACATCAGCTAGAGTTCGAGGTCAAATGCTATCAGTCCTAAAGATTGCTCTAGCTTGTATTAGTGTCTCACCAGAAGTGAGGCCAAATATGAAGAATGTGCAGAAAATGCTGTTCAATGCCAAATGCAGATAAGTGCAATGGGGATTTACTTAATGGTAAGAGTAGCTGTCAGCTACGTCCCAAACATTCATCAACGATGGGTAAATTACTTCCATCTACCATGAAAACATAATGTATGCACCAAACTTGTTTTCTTTTGTAACTCATTGCTGATTTAAGTTCTAGTTTTCTTCATTTTACTCATGCTTTCATGAACTCTATTAATGAAAAGAAGACAATAGTAATAACAATTCTATCTATTTCAGTACTCTGTCTCTACAAGCCCCATTGCTACCAACTGTATATATATGATTCCTTTCATTCCATTCCTGGAGAAGTCTTCTTATTTGCTTGCTTTGATTCAGAAACTAAAGCAGGATAACACAACTTCTCAATGCTTCAGCCATCTTTTGTGGATGGAAATCAAAAATATTTATGGGAAACAACATTTTTGTAAACATTTCAAGTACCAGTCAGTTGTATGGATTAATTCCTTTTTCTAGGTCCATTAGAATTGAACTTTAGATGCTTTTGTTAATGCTTTAGTAGACTGCCATGTGATCTGAATACAGGTAAATGATAAGCTGATATGAAATGCAGGAATAGTTCTCTCCACCATCATACCGACTTGACTTGAATGGGTATCTTGTAGTGCCATATGTATTAAATTAATGAGGTTAATAGAGGCAAATGCTTCCGTCGGTGGGAATTGATGGTTTGGAAGCAGGGGTGTCAATTGAACCGGATAAGGTCCAATTCAATCCGATGAATACTTTGGACCATTTTAGACTGGTCAAATTCAACGTTTGGATGTCCAATCTGTTCAAATTGGTTTTAATTTAGATTGGTCCCAACCCAAACATCATCCATCGACACATGTATTCTTATCTTCTATCAACGGGCTGGATATTGGTTCAATCCGACTCAATCCAATATAAATTTATTAAGGATGGACAGGTTCAATCTAATCCAGTATACTTTGGACCATTAAGTCTGAATTAATCCAATTCAATGTGTCTTATTGGCAGGTCCAAATCCGTCCAAATTGATTTTGATTTGGATGGGGTCCAACCCAAAACTGGTGCATTGACACTCCTATGTGAAACTGGAAGCGAGGATTTCTTGGACATGGTTTGAAAATACAGTAATCTCAAATGGGCAGTTTAGTAATTCTATCTTTTCCATAAATTCTATCAGCGGAATAGGGGTGAAGTGTCAGAATATGAAAATTGAGGGGGTGTTTGTGGAAAATGAAAACTTGGGGGGCTAACTGTCATTTCTCACTACCCGATAAGGCTCAGTTTGGAAGGAGTACAAATACAAATATGTAGAGTGCAAAATCATGTATTTTTGTATTATTTTGTATGTATTTTCCCTGTACATATTTGTATCTGTACTCTTTCCTAACTGAGCCTAATCTAAAGTTTACCCAAGATTTCAACAAGTAGAGACCTTTGTGCGTGTATATAATTTGAAAGTGTTGATCATTTGAATCACTAGCAATATTTGACACTATATATGAATACGAATCAAACACGACACAAAATTAGTGGGTTTGAGTTTGTGTTAATTGTGTTCATGTCAAAAATTATGTCAATCCATTTAACAAATTAACACAATTAATGAATGTGCCAATTTTGGATTAACCCACGTAAGTCAAAAGTAATTAGTTATAACCCAAAGTTTCAAGTAAATCATATGTTTATATTTGGATGAAATACTATTATAGTAAGTGAGGATAACATTAAATGGTTTTTATGAATTTGTTTAGATAATGGATGATTGAATGTTTTTTTTACTATATAAATTTTGTTATTTTTTAATTTAAACAGATTAATTGTGTTAATTCACATTACCCGTGTGATAAACAAATTGTGTTTGCATTTAAAATTTTGGCATGATTAAATTAATCATGTCATATTCATGTCCATCCATAAATTTGAATATCTCTAATTCTCTATATTGATTCGACATGAACAAGGCACAAAAACACGAATTACCACCCCTAAAACCTCTAATAAAGATTGGAAGCTTATTCTTTAAGAAAAATTGGAGTCTTAAAAGATCCACACCTCTCTAAAGCCGATTGGGTGACTAGCTAGTTTTTATATGTATTTATATAAACCTTTGAAAGAATCCCTCATTAATGATGAAGCTAAGCTAGAGACTTCTTGTTGGATTTTAATCTCATAAGAGATTAAATCCAATGAGTTTGATTGATCAATTACATGAGAAATTGCACCTGCACACTTGATTGAAAATATGTTTTTCTCTTATAAAACCCAGTTTTGAATTTGTCACACATTGGATAATTATAAGTTTTGTTTTCAGTATTTCAATAGGAGCTGATTTACACTCCTTAGAATTAGTAGAGGAGAATATGGAGATTTGATATCGCGCAATGCGCGCGCACGCATGTGTGTGGCGCAATGAGGCGCACTTTAAAATACTTATATGAAAGATGAAAGATTATATTAAGAAAGTAGTTGAGAAATTTAAGCATTTAGGGTTTAAAGAATATAGCACGCCATATGATTCTAGTATAAAGCTAGTAGAAAATACTAGTAGTGCAATTGCACAACTTGAGTATACTAGTGCAGTAGGAAGCTTGATGTATGCTATGCTTTGTACCAGACCTGATATTGCATTTGCAGTAAGTAAACTCAGTCGGTTTACACGCGGGTGTGGCGCAGGCTTTGGTTTTGGTGCGTTGCTAACCGTTGATCACCGTTGATGAGATCAACGGTCACGATTCGATCTGGTGTGATCAAGAGGCACAATTCAAAGTTAACAGTCACTAACTGTTAACTACTTTTTAAACAGTCACAATGCAAATTGTAACTGTTCAAGGTGCCTTCTCTAAACCATCACCTACCTTTTATTCATACCTCTTCACAAATTATTTAAGGAGCATGAATCAGACTCCAAAACACAATTTCGAAATTCACTCTCTCTCTCTCTCTCTCTCAGTTCGGTCTGCTACAGTCTCACAGAAGGTTTCTTTGAAGACTCTTCAACTTTGCTGGTTGCAGATTCTCGCCCAAGGCTTTGTTGTATCCTGGGAACGAATTTGCCTATAACCCAATAACAAAGTCAATAAAATTGAGTGGGGGCAAATAACGTTCTAAAAACAGTGTCTTCAGATGCGGCTCAGAGCTTCTCCTCCAAAGTTACAGTGACCCCATTTTCTCCAACACTGCTAACCTAGAGCCAAGACTGAGTTCAATTAGATCAGGAGCAAATTCATACAAATTAATTCAAGTGTAATTAATGATAACATTAAAAGTACTTTTCATCCAATCCTAACAACTCACCTTTTTGATAAAAATACAACAAAGTTTATAGTGTTTTTACTTGCAAGCAAGGTTAAAAATTCTGTCACCTATCAGCCAGTATTGGTCAATAAAAACTTTTGGCTTCCTTTATAAAAAGTGCAAACATATAGGCTGGGTTTGGAAACGATACAAATGGAGTGTAAATCCCAGTATAGAGTAAATTTGCACTCTGGTTCACTTTTGCCTGTGTTTGGCAACATTACATTTATATATTGATAAATGGCAGAAAACATATTTTCCAATGCATATTTACATTGATAGTAAGATGTAAAAGTATATCAATGAAAGAGAAGTAAACTTGCATTCAAGTGGGCTTTTGATAAAAAAAAAAAGGCAAATGTTTTATTAGAATTTGTGTTTGTATTCATAGCAGCTAAAAATCTGTTTGGTAAGAAGGTTTGTGTTTGTATTCTAATCAAACTTTGCAATTTATATGAACCATTTTACATTCTACATATTTGCATTCACACTTATTTACATCGTTTCCAAGCGCAGCCATAATTACATATATGCACTCTAGTTCAGTATTTGGAAGCATCTTGTAGAAACATGTGTATTGAAAATGACATGTATATGCATTTGCATTCAAAATGAGAGTAAAGTTTGTATCCAAAAATAATAAATACAAATTTAGTCAATGTAAAAAAGATAGATTCTAGTGTAGGAACTGTTTTTTCACCCATCACAACCAAAACCGTTTGTTTCATAAGAATACAAAACGAAGCCTTTGTTTCAGAGGTAGAATTGTCTTGATCTCATGGTATTAACCATTGAGAAAGCAACAGTTTTTTCTAAGCACAGAGTCATGAAAGGCACATTCCAACTGCTAGTTGGAGATGCACCTTCAGATTTCAGCTTTATACTCTACTACCAGGTGGCATTTGTATGCATTATTGAACAAAAAATGGAGAAAATCGTCATTAACATATATGACCAAGGACATGATGGAACTAAGATGTTGAGCCCAACACCTAACACCACATGATTATCCTTTTAAACCCAACAGGCGTTACATTTAGTGCCCGTTTGGGAGGGCTTTCGCGCGAAGCTATGTTTAGTAACTTCTCCAAAGTGGCTCAGTCGATACAGCTCAATCAATATAGAAGCCCTATCAATTAGGCCATTGATGCTCATTTGGGAGAGCTGAGGCACAGTGGATTCTGACTTTCTGAGTTAGGCTATACACAGACAGCCTTTTAATCTATGTATAGTTAAAAAAAAAAAAAAAAATCCGAAGAACCCAGACTTTGGCTGTTTGAGAAAGCAGCTTATGCTGTTTTAAAGCTTAGTGCATGAATTGTTAGCATGGGTGTATGGTAAAAGAATAATTACAATTAATTTTCTTTTAATTAAAAAGACAAATTAGGGGCTAAGTGGGCAAACAATAAAAGCCTTTTTTTTTCCGAAATAGACATCAGTCAGGTAATTTTTCAAGCTGTATATAGCCTATCTGGAGCGCCTCAAAACAATTGAACCAGCTTGGCTGAATACTCAGCATAGCCCTTATGATTTAATTGCCCATGGTTACCTATAACAATGATGTGAGATCATACTAACCTTTGTAATTCGGTTTCCTAACTAAATTAAAAAGATATTCCATAAAAGACTTTCGGTCCCAATACGTCATCAACTATGATTAATTTCGCAATTCAGATTTACCCCATTAACGGTGAAACTCAATTCTCAAACAAAATAATAGAAAAAGTTTCTCCATACGGGTGGTCATTTCCAACTTTCAAACATATATTAGAAGATGATGAACGAGTTGGACTACAAGTTAGTCATCTGTGAATGAATCCTTAACTAGTCAATTAAGTTAAAAGTTCTACCTCTTTCCCCTTGCACTTCTTATCCTCCATTTTACTTTTAATAACTTATCATGCATATCTATCTATATCTGTTAGCTCTTGGCTCCTAGCCATGACTGACAACTTGCAGATGAGCTTCTACTAACATGTACTAAAAGATTTCAAGTCCCTTCAGGCAGGCAGATAAAACAAACTAATAGTTAACTTAAACTTAAACAGCTTGACCTTCGATGTCATAAACAAAAAAGAAGTTTGTATTATTTACAGTAATAATAAGTTTTCATATGTACAACATGGCTATTTACATTAAAGAATTTGCATGTATATACAGAAAAAAAGAAAAAGAAAACATCCTTTCACCATTTATGTCCCCCCTTTTGAAAAGAGAGCAAGGCAGGATGCAGGAGCAGAAGACATCAAATGAGGAAATTGGGGCGTGATGCCCTGAGAGACTCTCCCATGTTCGCCACTTTGTTTCCGTTTTCATGCCCTCGTGAATTGCTGTCTCCACAAAAGCTGATCCTTCCAATCTTCCTTTTTCCCCCCCTTCGGTGGGCACTGGGCATCCTCCCAAGCTTCCATTCACAAAACCAGCTGATCTGATAAGCTACTCTCCCCGTTCTTTACTACTTTCTGCTCCTCTTTTTATATATTTTCTTTCATCTAAACAAGATAGTCCTCAAGCTAAATAGTGGTAGTAGCAGCAGCAGAAGCATAGGGCCAATCTGATATCCCTTGATCTCAGTTGTTTTGTAGGGAAGAAAGCCACTGTTCTATATACTTTTTGCCATCTGCAAATAAACCAAGATGCAAGGCATGACTTAGCATCTGCAAATAAAACGGTTGAAGACAAGTCCATAGTTCATGCAGCAGTAAGATTTAGAAACCATTCAGCGGTAATAATAAATAAGCACAGGAAAAAAGAAAATCTCCAAGGATACATTAATCACGAAAATAAGATATGGAAAAAAGGTTCACTAGTGGGGTCAAATAGGGAGCTTCTCTCACGAACCCACCCATTCCTGCCATGTGTAGGGATCTTACGGCCAATCCACACCACATCCATCATAGGAAGCCTATTGGATTGGTAACATGTTCAATCCCAGGATTCACCACCTTAGATTGGTAGTTTTCATAATTAAGTTAGCTGTTCAAAGTTTTAGTTTTTGAATATAATTGTTACCTATAAAATTGGCTTATTTTGCACAGATAGGTGTTCTAGGACAATTTTTTCCATGAAGAAAGGAGCTTGGATTCTGCTTTTAAGCTCCACAGTAATTTGCCACATGTAAGAATACTTATTGTTTAGTAGAACTAGTAACCAAGGAACACTTTAGTGTGGGAAGATGATCCCATTTCAAGAGCTACATAAAAGGAATTTGATAAGAAAAAGAATTGTAGAAATGCCACAAATAGCTGGTTGCTAGCCAACCAATCTAGTGGAGAAGGCATTGAATGTAGAATTTCGATACAATAGAACTCATCTTTTTCCAAAACTAACCCCCCCCCCCCTCTACAACACTAAATACAACAATAGATAAGGGTACAGATCAAAACTAAAATAAGTAGAAAAGCAAAAAGATAGCAACACCTCATAACAATAATGATACAAACCATGGAAGGAATTGAAACTAGGGAATTTAAATGCCGATGACCCAGTAGCTGAGATGGTCACTTGGCATCCCTCCATAATATGGAGGCACAGGATCAAACCCACATATCTGCAGTCTCTCCATGGTAAAATCAGTGGACTTCACGTGCACCCTGCTCTGACCCTATCCCTTTCCTCCCCAACCAAAAAAAAGGGAGTTAAAATGACTGAAAATAGCTGCAAGGTCCAACAAAAATTTGCGAGAGAAATAATCCATGGATCTCTTAAAAGTACCAATGCCCATGGAAAAAGAACAGTGAGAAAAGAAAGGTTTTTGCCAAATGGTGAATGCCCATGGAAAAGATAGGAACAATGCCCATTTAGCCGACCCCATATAGTTGGGATAAAGCTTAGATGATGATGGTGATTCCTATTTCTATAGTTAAAAGATAGGAACAACAGGACACAGAGAGGGGCCCAAGAACTGGGATCACAGAAAGGATTTTGCAAGTGATGAATGCCCATGGAAAAACCAAAGAAAGAAATAATAAAAGAATCAAGATTTACTTCTACGTTCCTATTTCTATAGCAAAAACATAGAAAACAAGGACACAATAGAAGAACCCAAAAACTGGGATCGCAAGCCAGAGAAAGTGCTAAAAACGAAAACAAAATACAAACAAAGATGATGACAAAGGAAGGTGGAATTAAAAAGCATATGAGCTTCTTTTGCCCCTTACTTTGCATGGCCTGTGGATAACTCCGCAAAGATCTGAAGTAATATCAGACTTCAATATGCATTTAGGATGTAAAATTTTGGTTACTGTTGATACCCCCCCCCCCCCTTCTTAATGAACAGTCACCAGAATTGACAGCACAAAGGCCCGCCAAAACAAGAGAACAACTCCAGTGGTTTATTAACCAAATCAAATCCAAATCTAGAATTAATATTTCATGCTCATGCTTTATAAAAAGAAAATAACAAAGCAAGAAATATTTACTCTGTATAAAGCCTCAAAAGTGGAGACAGCAGTGACAACAGGAAAAAGAAAAAATGATTGAAAACTACAGGAGTTGCATCAAACCAAATTAAGAGGGTAAAGAATTAAGGATTCCAAAGTCCAAGCAGAAGGCCTCTTACCAGCAGAATACCCGTTAGGAAGGTTCACCAGAGCACCCAAAATCTGATTCTTTGAATTGTCCACTATCTCCTTACTACGACCACGTCCATAGCAGGGAACAAGGACAGCAAAGCTGCTCTCTGCTTCATCGTCACTCAGGAAATCAGGGGCATGTGGCTCCAACCACCCAATAGACCAGTCTGAATCGTCTGATTCAGATCCCGACAAGCATCCACCATCGGATGGAACCAAAACCACGTCATATTCCCTGTCAATTCTCCGTTCTTCTCGGCTGTGCCATTTCCGTTTAGTCCTCCTCGGTGTGGATGGTATCTTTCCGCCCATAACAGAGGGGAACTTCACCGAATCCGGTTCCCGCATCCCCAAATCAGATGAAGAATTCAGAGAAGAGCCAGAAGATACAGTGGGCTCATGATCCTTCCCACCCCACAACCACCAAGAAAACCGAGTGAAGGCTACAGCCATTTTACGGAGCCAGTGGGGTGCAAAGAAAACAAAAAACTGGCAAAGCTATGAAGCGATTCGGAACGGGAAGCCCGAGAACAAGGATTTATTGAGAAAGAATGTAAATAATTCCAGCTTGTTTGAAGCAAACAAATTAGGTGGAAACAACTAATGAACAAATGGGATGATCTAACATATAAATCGAGGCAGGAATAGACAAGATGGATGGAAAAAACAGAGATGACCGTAGAGCAGCAAAAAAACCTGTATTTAGAAAACTCTAAACCAAAAAGCGAAATAATCAAACCATCATAAATGAAACAATAAGAGTTTCTAAGGATTTATCCGATCCCCCAAAAAAATATCGGCCTAAAAAGTCTATAAATCCAACTCGTTAGAACTAATAAAGACCTACCTTTTTTTCTCAAAATAAGCAAACGCAGCTTCACCGTAAAAAGAACCTCAAAAGCTAAAAATATATTGAACAGAACTGAATGGAAGAAACCAAGGAAGAGCTCAAACACGAATATCCTTCAACAAACCAGGAAAGAGATACGAAAACTAGTTCTCTCGATGCTACTGATCAAGACAATCCTAAAATCCTCGGAACGAACTCGTAAAGACAACCCATAAATATAAAAAATCAAAACTTTCGCGTTTCTTCTTAGAAACGGAACCCTTGAGGTCCTCAAATCATTCCCTCCCTAAAAACTGCCCAAATCCAGGTAGCAAAACACGCTACTTCCTCTTTGGCTCGTTCCAAAGAACTTCGAACGAGATGCGAAGATCGAAGCAAAAAATGAATGCTTGAACCCGGCGATGTTCAAGCTGAAACCGGGACTAACGGAGAGTTCCTCCAAGGCGCAATGGTGATCTCGTCCTCGAAATCACCAAACAGAATAGTAACATTTATCCGAAAAGTATACAATCACAGAGAGATCGAAAGTCGAAACCCTAGTTTTGCTCCTTTCCCCCTTCCTCTCGCTCTCTGGTTTCTGTTGAACCTGTTCTATCTCTGATCTTTTCTATCAGTTGACAGCTCGTCGACTTGACTAAATATTATTTATAGGCCCTGTTATTTTGTATTTTCATCAAGGCACATCGAACGGCTGACATCGTTCGTACTCCACATCTGACATTTGGAACCCTCTGATAGTTCCACGATTCTCCAATACTGGACATTTTATTTCATACGGAATTTATTTATTTGGATTATTGGGAGAAAATAAAAGGAAAAAGAAGGAAATTATATCTGCCACGAGGATTTGCTGACGTGGGGTTACCCGTGCCCAATCATTGCGTGTGTGCGGTGCAAGTAAATGCCACGTGTATAGTACGGTACATCGGCCGTTAGTTTTTGGTTCCCAGAGTTCCTCTTTTTTTTTTTCCCTGGGTGACAATCTTATCTGCCTTCCACTCAGTAAGAACCTAGTGCTCCTTTTGGGTAAATCCTGAGCTTTACAAATCCATCTCATACCGTATATTTAGAATATTGTGCACGGGGCCCAGATTAACGGCAGTTGACAGTTGGCAGTTGGGACCCACTTGAGATAGCTTGATATTACCGTATATTTAAAATTTTTGTATGAGGATTTAATTAACTTATTATATGTGTTTAAAAAGGTAAATTTATTGCGAATTCACATCTCCGCTCCAAACGCCCTATAGCATATCTCAGCCGTGTATTGAAAACATCTCCCATTGACAATTTTGGGAGATGGTCACAATGCACGCTGAGATGTGCATGTGGGGCGCCCTCTGTGGGGGCACAGATGTGATCTCATTTATTGCTTAATAGAAGGACGGGATTAGTCACATAACCTCCCTTTCGTGATGGCATTTATCGTCAAAACTCCTTTTAAAGAGAGAACAATATTCATTTATATTGCCCTAGATTTATTATTGTAAATTAGGGAGGACTCGTGCGATGCAGGAATTATGTTAAACGAAAGTTAAATAATAGAAATAGATAAGAATAGATAATTGTTTTATAATTTAATTTTAAATAATTAATAATTATTTATATTTTATATATTATTTTTAATATTTTTAAAGTGTTCATCAGACTGATTTCATTTAAGGATGTTCATCTAATTGATGCAATTGATCTAACTTGATCCGAGTTGGTTATTTTTTAGTATTTTTGGCCAAATTTGGTTCAGCAATTTCCCAACCCAACCAAATTAGATTAGTTTTGGTTTGGCCATTTATAAATCAATCAAAATTGAACCAAACCAATTATAAATATATATATATATATATATATATATATTTTACATTTAAAATATAATTTTTTAATATAAAAGTAAGAAAATTTCCACATTTCTTAGTCTAAAATATTTTATATTGTAAACTTAAAATTTTAAATTATTCTTTCAATAATATCATCATATTTTTTAAATGTAATCTGATTTTTTAAGTTTAAATCTTTTGAACCGACCAATCAAATTGAAAACCAGCCAAAATCGATACCAATGTTTTCAACCTGCCATTGACCCGACAGGTTGAACCATTTGAATTGCCACCCGACCTTGAAAACTGCCCTTTGGTCAAAAATCGTTGACTTGGTAAAAAACAGCCCAACCTGGAGGGTTCAACTATTGACCCATTTGACCCGGTCACTGGGTTATAGGTTGCATACCTAATGCATGTGCAAACTTCCGGAGGCCATAACTTTGCACTCCGATATTTGAATGAAGTGATTTTTTTTATTTTACATAACTTTTCAAGATCTATGTGTCCTAAGGTGTTGTAGGTGCCTTGCCTTGCTATTTTTGCGAAAAGACCATTTTTTGTCCTTAAATTCAATTTTTAACATTTTTTATAAAATCAAATTAAAATATAAAATAATACATATATTATATGTTAAACACAATTATACACTATTTATATATAAAATATGTATTTGCACACATACGTACATATATACACATAAATATATGTATATAAATATATACTTATTTAAATATATAGTGTAGACGTGGAATGGTCAAACCTGTTTGACCAGGATGGTTGGACCGGTGACCACAATCCATATGCAAAAGCAGGTTGGTCTTCAGGTTGGTTTTTAGGACATTTACCAATACAACTCGAGTTGGTCATTTAGTAACCAACTCCCCAACTTGACCAAATCAGTTTGGCTGGCCAAACAATCTGCAACCGATCTAAACCACCTAGTGAACACTCATAATTTCAGTTAAATTGATAGTCCAATCTCTAACAAATAACAAGAGTTTAATCTCTAATAATTATTTAAAATTTATAGTGAAAATACAATAAATAACTAATAAAGCTTCAATACCTTTAAGTTATTTAATCTACCTTCACTATTTTAATAATATTTAAATTTTATCAATTATTTATATTTTAAATACTCATTGTCGAATATTATTAAATCTATTATAATTAATTTTTTCTTTGATAAATTTTTAAAGTTATAACATAATTTCATTATTTAATATATTTTGTGTTTTTAAATAATGTTTAAAATATAATTTCATAATAATTTTTTTATATTTAGAACATTTAAAAATAAGTTATTTAAAATATTATTTGGTAATTTTTTAAACTATTTATATTATATATTCTTATTAAAAAATATTATTAAATCTATTACAATAATTTTTGTGTTTTGGATAATTTTTTAAATTTATAAAATGATGTCATTATTTAACCTTTTTTGTTTTTGAAATAATATATAAAATATAATCTAGCTATTAATTGTTTGATATTTAAAGTATTTGAGAATTATTTATTTACAATATTATTTAATTATTTAAATAAAACCATTATTTAATTTTTAAAATATTAATTATTTATTAAATGTAGTAATCCATAAAATTATAATTTGTACTATTAATACATAATTTCGTTATTAATTTTGTAAAATATAAGATTATTATAAATTCAAATATTATGAAATCTATTATAATTGTTTTTCTACTCTTAAGAAATTTTTAAATTTATTACATAATTTCGTTATTTTAACTATTTAAAATTTAGTTATGTTAAATATTTTAGTAATATGTAATATATTTAATTTTTTTTGGTTATTTAAATTTTATTTCCTTTAAATTTACTATGTAATTTTAAATATTTTGTTATACAATTATTTAGATATTTTTAGTATGTTGTTATGTAAAATATTTAGTTGTTGAAATATTTAAATAGTATTTTATTCTCTAATTTTAATTTATATTATTTGAATAACTTAAATAATTATTTATATTTTAAATTTTTAGTTATTAAATTGAAAAATTCATAAAATTATAATTTATATTGTTATTACATATTTATGGATTTCATAAAAATATAAAATTATTAATAATATGAGTATTATTAAATCTATTATAATTATTTTTGTGTTTTTAATAAATATTTTAGAATTATTACATAATTTCATTATAAAATTTAAATAATTATTAAAATTTTTAATTGAAACTTTCTTTAGATAGATATAAATGAAAAGTAGGGGAGAGGATAAATAGGAATTAGAGATCATTTAGGAGATAAATAGGAGTTAGTGATAGAGATAATTTTTTAGAAATTGGGGGATAGTTAGTATCCAAATAAAAAGGAGAGGAAAAAGGGAGATAAGCCATGCTAAGGTGGCAACTCCATGGGCTTCTAAAGGCAATTTTGAACCCTCTCTAGAATTTCTCCATTAAGGTAATAGAGCAAGGAGAGGCCATCCAGCGGAGCATGTTCTACTTTAATATATACTATCGCACGGGATGGGGCATTTCTACCTGTCCCTCGCCCCCGTGGTCAAGACACTCTACCCCATCCCTGCCCCATCCTCGGTAGTGGGGTGGGTTTGAGACGAGGCATTCATTCCCTATTGGGGATAGGGAATCCCCAAAATTTTCCCACCCTAAGGCAACCACCTAAAAATAATCTAATTTGTGAATATTTTACAAACAGGATTATGGAAATTTAGGGGTATTTTTTAAATGGAATTGTGGCATAATAGGATTATAAGAATATGAGGAAAATGTAGAGATATTTTAAAAATCAACATTAAATCTATAGATATTTTACTAAGTTACCATCAGGTTTGGGGAATTATATGCAAACCCCATCCCTAATTTGGAGAAAAACTATTTTTCCCGTCCCACCCTATCTCTTCACCATCCCTATTTAAAATTCGAGAAAACTTGCCCCATTCAGGGTGGGGTAGGGTAGGGCCCTAGTTTTATAGGGAAAATTTTCATCCCTACGATTCTAATAATTTTCTATAACTAATTAACTAATAGTGAATTAAATAACAATATATTATAATATTTTATGATAGTTTCCAAAAATTATTGAAATTGTTGTTGATTAGCAAACATGTACAGTGAATTAGTTATTTATAATAACAATAAATTAATATGAATTAATGTAAATTATTTACTTTTAAGCCTAAATTATTTACTATTAATCAATATGATGTAATTATAGTAAATTAATGTAATTATGGTTAATTACATTAATTTTAATTAAAAGTAAATCATTTGTTGTTAATTAATGCAAAACCAAGAGTGGTTGAAGTCAACCAAGTGGTCTAGACCGGTGTGGATAGATTTAATAATTTTCCTAAATTATTTCATAAAATAATAATTTTGGATTGTTAATTAAATAAATATGAAATAATTCTTGATAGATTAATTTCCAATTTTTTTAATAATTATTTAGTTGAATAATAATAATGGACTATTATTTAAATAGTTTTGGATGATGTTTTTTTGTAGATTAATTTCCCATTTTTTAATTATTATTTATTTAAAAATTATGGATTATTAGTTAAAGAGTTTCCTTGAATTATTTGATAATTTTAACTATAATTATTCTTTATAGAAATTAGTAAATTATGCTAATTAGTAATATATTTTTGAATAAATAATTGTTGTAAAAATTTAATGAAAATTTATCAAATTAAAATGATTAATGTAAATTACGCTAGACATTAAAAATTTGAACATTTATTAATTAACCAAATGTTAGTTTTCACTAATGGTTGGTCGGTTTTGAGTGACCAACTCCCTAACCCAACCAAATCAGTTTGGCTAGCCAAACAATCACCAACCAAACTGAATTGCCTAGTGAATACTCCTAATTTCAGCTAAATTAATGGTCTAATCTCTAACAATAACAATAGTTTAATATCCAATAATTATTGAAATTTTATAGCAAAAATATACAATTGTTGAAAATATATTTATAATGAAAATACAATAAATAACTAATAAAAAGCTTTAATACCTCTTACTTATTTAATCTACTTCCACTATTTCAATAATATTTATTTTTTCATTTATTTATATATCATATTCTTATTAAAGTTACTACAAAATTTTGTTATTTACTCTACCTTTTTTGTTTTTAAATAATGTTTAAAATATTATTTAGTACTCACTTTTTTTATATTGAAAACATTTAAATTTTATTTAAAAATAGTATATAAAACATAAATAATTATTAAAAAATAGTATATAAAACATAAATAATACCCTGCCCCACCCCGAACGGAGCAAGTTTCTCAAATCTTAAATAGAGATGGGGAAGAGACTGGGTGGGGATGGGGAAAATATTTTTGCTCCAAGTCAGGGACGGGGAAGTGACGGGATTTGCATATAATTCCCCAAATCCAATGATAAATTAGTAAGATATCAGTAGATTTAATAGTAACTTTTAAAATATCTCTAAGTTTTTCCTCATGTTCTTATAATCCTAGGATCCCACAATTCCATTTATAGTATACCCCCAATTTGTCATAATTCAATTCCTAAAATACCCCAAATTCCTATTATCCTATTTGTAAAATATCTACAAATTAGATTATTTTTAGGTGATTGCCTTGAGGTTGGGAAAATTTGGGGATTCTCCATCCAACAAGGAATGGGTGCCTTGCCTCCAACCCGCCCAGCCACCAAGGATGGGGTAGAGTTTCTTGACTACAAGAGCGAGGGATAGGGAGGGGTGCCACATCCCGTGCATCACATGGGGCCCCGCCATTTACAAATACTTTTGTGCTTTTAATAATTTTTTAAAGTTATAATATAATTTTGTTATTAATATGATATGATTTAGTTATTTAAATAATATCATTATTTAAAATTTTAAAATATTAATTATTTATTAAATTTAATAATCCATGAAATTATAATTTATACTATTATTACATGATTTCATTATTTTAACAATTTAAAATTTAATTATGTTAAATATTTCATTATTTATATATTTAAATAATATATAAAATGTTTAATCTTTTTTTATTTAAATTTTGTTTCTTTAAAGTTATTATGTAATTTTAAATATTTTGTTACATAATTATTTAGCTATTTTAATATTTTGTCATTTAAATAATTTTTATTTATGTTTTTAAAATATTATTTAGTTATTAAATTGAATAATCCATAAAATTATAATTTATATTGTTATTATATAATTTCATTATGAATTTCACAAAAATATAAAATTATTAATAATATGAAAATTATTAATCCTATTATATTTTTTTGTATTTTTAATAAATATTTTAAAATTATTAACATAATTTTATTATAATATTTCAATAATTGTTAAATGTTTTAATTCAAACTTTCTTTAGATAGATATAGATAAAAATTTGGGGAGAGGATAAATAGGAATTAGAGATAATTTAGGAGATAAATAAGAATTAGGGAGGGATAAAGATAATTTAGGAGAAAATGGATAGTTAGTTTCCTAATTAAAAAAAGAGGAAAAAAAGAAGATAAGACATGTTAGGTGGTAACCCCTAAATGGCTAATGCTTTTAGAGAGAATCTTACACCTCCTCTAGAATTGATAGGTTTGGATAACCAAACTACTGACATGGCAAGGTTTACTTTAATATATAATTATATATAGATATAAATAGATGAAGGTATTTCTATCACGTTGAATGAGCACTTTATCATGCCTACTAGATCTGGTCCCATTTTTATCCTTGGGCCCATGTGTTTCTCCCGTGGCTCTCTTTTTTGTTGTATATTTTTTTTCACTTGAATTAAATCAATACAGCAACACTCCTAGATAAATTTGTTAGTGCAAAACTAACCCAATTTTGTAATTTATATGAACCATTTTACACTCTACAAATTTGCATTCACACTTATTTGCATTGTTTCCAACACAGCCTTAAGGAAAAACGAAAAATGCAGAGATACCCATGTAGGTGTGAATGAAGGAAGAGATTCCGTTGGCTTCACTGGCAGCCTCCACCAGCTTGTCGCTGTTGGAAACAAGTTCAAACTCAATAAAACCCCCACTTTTAGCATCTTGAGGTAAGGGAAGGTAGATGCAAGGTGTGCTATCCCAAATCAGATCATAGAAGAGAGGAGACTGTTGCAGGACAAAGAGAAGAAGGTAGAGGAGACTGTTGGATGGAGAAGAATGTTAAGTTTACTTCGATTTTATCTATGTAAACTTTTCATTGATTTTTCGAGAGAAATATTAACATGAATGGACTTTTACACCTTACAAGGTATATTAACACCTCTACCAAATGCCTGTAAAATTGGACCGGGGTGTAAAATTTATCTCGGTTCTCATTTACAACTCAATCAAAATGCAGTCTTAAAGAAAATAATTTCTTTGGCTCTCGTTTGAAGAGCAAAATTATGGCTCCATTTCTAAATTGTAATGCAATTTTATTTGCATTAATACAAATATAGGGGATTGCAAATTAAGAGAGCATAACTTTTGATTTTGGTTTGTTTTGATTTTGTATTTTATTTCACATTGTTTAAGATTTTGTTTATTTCATTTTAATTGCAAGCAAACAAATCAAAATAAAATTTAAAACAAAACTAAAAATATAAGTTGCATTCAAGTCGTTTGCACTCCCATGTTTTTTGTAACATTGCAAATGAATTTGCATTGCAAAAATAAATTAGGCCTAGGGTTTTTAGTAATGAAAATCTTGTTTGTAAGATCCGCTGGTTTGATTGAAATGCAATTTCATTTACACTGATAAAAAAAATATGGAAATACAAATTATAGTTTATTTTTGCTTTGGTTTGTTTGTAATGTAGATAAAGTAAAACAAACCCTGCAGCAAAATAAAATAATCCCGAATGGTAACCTGATGAACTTTGTGGGATTAAGAAGTGAATCCCTGAAGAACTTGTTGCCTACCAATTCCCTTTGATTTGAGAGTTGCCCCTCTTGGTTTTACTTTTTTAGAACATTTCAATAAACACTGACCCAATCAATTGAGATAAGGCTCCTTTAAGTTTAAATCCAATATATATATATATATATATATATATATTAAATGCAAATATATACATTGTGAATGCATATAAAATAATACAAACTTAAGGTTTTAAAACCGAATTGGACAATAAACCGATTAGGGATCCGATTCCAGTCCGGTTGTTCGAACTGAATAGATGGTCCATTCTGATAAAAAATAAAAAAATTAAAAAAATGGCTAAAACTATTGAATGGTTCGAAAGCTTGAATTAGCGATTTGCTGACTAAATCAATAGTTTTTGGCAAAATAATGATTATGGGGTAAAACAGAACTAATCGTTGACCAGTTCCTGATTTTCCGGTCTAACCGTCTAGTCCAATCCAGTTTTGAAAATCATGTACAAAATATAAAGTTTTGTACTCTACATATTTGCATTTGTATCCCTTCGGGCTTGGGTTGATCGCTACGTGAATAAATCTGCATAAATCTGAAGACTCTCATTAGATTGAGGACTGATATGTACCCTTGCCTCAAACAAGCAGGCCACATCGACGTAGTGTGTGACCCCATTCCATAAGCCAACATTTGTGAACATTGCATGTTACTGACGTATAAGGACATGTAGTGAATGTTAACGCACGTAGCCCAGACTCCGCAAAGGAAACCGGATCTGCTCCTCACATATGGCGCCTCACACCTGCCTCACACGCAAATCCTACCATACATTGAGAACATCTCCCGTACTTATAAGTTATTTTTCACGGGAGATGTTCCCAATGCACGGTGGATGTGCGTATGAGGCGCCCAAGTGTGAGGAGCAGATCCCGTTCCTCCGCAAAGATTGGCACCAATTGCCCTCAAACTCCTTGTCATGTGGTGTGCAGTTCACTCCCTAAAGGGCATGCCGCCCAAGGTAAAAAGATTCTTCTATGTTCTTTGAGAGATTACATCTCCGCCCGGGGCCAGCCCACAATGCCCCATAGTGCATTCCCGCCATGAATTGGAAATATCTCCCGATGGTATATCAGAACCGATGATGCCATCATCAAGAAATGTTCCCAATATATGGTGGGAATGCGCTGTGGGGTGGAGATGTGAACTCGTTCTTTGAATACTTTTGCTCCTTGCCCTCTGTTGCTTCTATATTGCTTATCAAATTTGAGTTCAAATCAACCCCCACAATACTGTGCCCAACAATGTTTCACAGCACATCCCTGTCATGGAAATATTTTAATGATTATATTATTTAGAGATGTTTCCAATACACAATGGGGTGTGCTGTGGGCTCAATCTTGTGGAGGCTGATTTGAAATCATCAAATTTACTTGCTCAGCTATGACCGGCTTAACTCCACCTGCTCGGCCTAGAGTGTTCTCTTCCAATGCTTGTCCACTCAGCTTGAACCACATCAGTAAATTAAGGGTTTTGTTTGGTACCATTGTCATTTCCGCCCACAAGTGTTTTGTATTGATTAATACAATGTTTGATACCATAATTCCTTATTCATGAAAAGATGTCTCCATCATAAATACTAACGATCAATCCCATGTATATATTTATATATTTTTATGGGGGAAGTAGCTATCTTATATGATGCTACAAGGCAAACTTTTCAAAATTTTGTATTAATAAACTTCAAATAACGTGTGAACTAAAAATAGCAATGGTACCAAACACAACCTAGCCACTTAGGTCAGCCTATTGATTCTAGATGATTTAGTAAAAAATTATGTTAGAATTGATGGTTTATAACTCATTAGCCAATGCAAACCACTAAGGGCTTGTTTGGTATTGTAGTAGGTTGAAGTTGCAACCTTAGTTGTTTTATATGTAATTCAAGATATGCTTTTTTATCATAGTTTAAATTTTGTCAACACCATTGGGTGCCACATAAGACATCAGAAGTGAAAACCCCCCAAGTGAATAAGAAAAATTAAAAAAAAAAGTGCTTCCTTCAAAATTAACTTGCACATAACTGATAGTGCAAACAATTAAATTCATATCCGCCCAACAAAACATCCTTATGGTTTGATAAAGCCGAAAAAAAAAACCCTACATGACGCTTAGTTGGAGGCTCAAGCACAAACGATTGAAGCTATAGAGGTATACAAAGTACAAAACGACAAAAAAATCAAATGAGGATGCTTTGTTCAATACATGGTCATGGTGCATGTATCTTTGTTAAAGAATTCCTTTAATGTTGTCATCGTTCAGAGTATTTAAATACAAATTGTCAATGATTCTCTACAATAGGTAAGGCGTATGTGGTCACACTTTGAAACAACATTTAAGGGTTTTTTTTTTATTTGTTTGTTTGTTTATTTTCAATTTCAAGTGCGTAAAAAAGTCTTCCAGTTAAAATTAGACTTTGTAATTGGATCGGGTACGGCTGGGCTGGTTTCGGGTCGATAAAGATTAGACCCTAATCCTAAATATTCAGGTTGAAATCAGGTTATAGCAGGTGATGAAGGATGATTTGTCACGTAATAGGGGGACATGTGAATACGACCTGAGTAATAGATGACAGCCAAGTCCGATATACCAAGACCGCAACAGATCGAAATCGAATAATCAAATCACTTCGGCATGGGTCACCTCGGTACAAGGTCGCATCAGAACCACCTCAGTCTCAAGGCACTTCGGGTTTTACTCCAGTTTGGGACTAAAGAGCACCAATTCGGGGATATCGACTCAGACCACTACTCGATGACCCCAAAAATTTTGCCATCAGATTCCGAACCTTACGGGATCACACCTCGTAACGGCAAGCCTTATCTTCCTCCCCACCCGATTCGGGTGGAATAGATAAGCCTTATCAGTTGGCAACGTTATCCCCCAATTAACGCGGAAACCGATCTCGTCGTAACGAGGATCCCGGAATTACTCCGCGAAACCCACGAGGACTTCACTATTTAAAGGCTCCAACCCCGAGGGTACAAGGTACGCGTGATTTCTTTGCTCTCTAGTTCTCTATATTCTCAAACTATTTCAGCTCACAACAAGTATACTAACTTAAGCATCGGAGTGACCTCGCCGGGCTAGCCACCCCAGGTTCTCTAATCGTCTCCTTGCAGATCAACCCCGTTCGTCGTCTAACTGGAAGCCAGGTCACCTTCAGTGGGGAGCAGCTAGACTGTGCTACGTCATTTGGCACTATCTGTGGGAAACGTTACAGGAAAGCCTTTTCCACCAATAACAACAACAATGACATCTCCCAGCAACGTCGAACAAAACAATGAGGCAAACATCTCCGGGGGGCAGTCTCAGATCCCATCTATTTGCATAGGTCAATTCACCATACCGCTTATTGTGGCTGGGGTCCCAACGCTGACCATGCCCCAAGTGACTACACAAGTGAATGCACCACTTCCTCCTGTAGTCGACGCAACATTCGCCGAACCATCTGTGGTCCCCCCTGGAGTCGGGCAATCCCAGGTTGATGACCTGGTACATTGCGTTCGGGCCATTCAGGTCCAAATGCAACAGGCCCAGTCAGTTCAACACCTAACCTGCCCAGCTCGGCCCAGTTAACTCGGCACCTAATTTGCCCCCAACTCGGCCTGATCAGCTCGACATCTAGGTCCTCATTCAGCAAAAGTTCACTTCGGCCTCAAAGTCATCAACCACTTGGAAGCAAACCAAATGACGAGGTACTTAGCACAAAAAATTAATACATCACCAAAATTTGATTCATCACCAAGTTTTAAAAACTGACCTAGAATTGAAACGTTCTAGCTATCAACTTCTTAATCGATGGTTTGATTGTCCAGTTTGAATGAATGATTCGTTTCAACTTATAAATTAAAAAAAAAACTAAAAATTAATTAAAACAAAAAAACGGTCAAACTATTGAACGGGTTGAATGAGTCGATGATTCAACCACCCGAATCAACGGGTTGCTAACTAATTCAATGATTTTTCGCCAAGAAATGGTTTTAGGGTAAAACAGAACTGGATGCCTATATAATTCTCATTGCTAACTAATTCAATGATTTTTGACCAAAAAATAATTTTAGGATAAAACAGAACTGATTGCCTAAATAATTCTCAGGCTGAACAATCTGATCGTCTAAATCAACGACGATTCAAAAACACTTGATCATACAGGTCAATCGACAGCACTATTTGGCTGTTCATTGACCAAGTCAATGATTTTTTTATGAAAAATAGAGGCTTAACCATTCAATTCGTAGAGTTCAACCGTGTAGATCAATATCGTTTTAAAAATGTTGGTATGAAAAGATGTGACCCAACAATGACCTGTGATCCAACCCCACCCAAATCATTTTCGGGTCAGGTGGGTCATGTCACCTGTAGCCCAAGTCACTATCAATATATAGGAGACCCTAACTCGTTTTTCGGGTCAGATGGAATTTGCGGATTGGTCCCACTTTTTGTCAAAGTCTGAGTGTGAATCACTTGCCAACAAAATACGTTACATCTTACCAATAATATTTAACACCGCACATCTCATATACAATAGGTTCCACTTTTATAATGGCCCCAGTTTAACAGTTTTATAGCAAGACATACGGTGTTAGTTCAAGTTGGTAGAATATTGGCACTTAGCAGGTGATCCCAACTCTCAGAGTCTAGACTCCAGAGAAAAAAGATGAAGCCGGGTTGCAGGAGAGTCGGGGTAGTTAATTGTTAGATGACAATATGACATGAACTCTCCCTCCTTGGTTAGAAAATAATTAATAACCCCACAGCAACACGGAACGCTTTCTAAAGGCTGAAAGAGAGAGAGAGAGTATAAAAAGTTAGAAACAATGGCAAAGTGCATGTGGGAGGTAACCACAAACGAAACGTGCCCACCAAGTTCATCATTTGGGGATTTCGAAGGGTTTGACATAAATGACACTAAATGCTCTCAATTGAATGAATGAATGAACGAACAAAGGGACAATTTCAGAGGGGGAAAGGGCTTTATCATTCTCTAGTTGGGGCCCACCTCAATTTTCTCACTTGGTAACTACACGTCAAATTATTCTTCTCTTGTTGCCCAGACAGAGAAGAAAAAAAGGAGACAAACTGTAGCGACGCCACTGTAAGCTTGCCAGTGAAGCTTGTTCATTGGATGATCTCAGCATTTGATCAGAATCCGTTATACCAATGTAATGCAATGCCAGGTGGCAAGGCTAAACAATATATTAATAATTAAATAAAATAGAGACCAATAATTCAAGAACAACCCAGTGACATCAAAGTCCATGACTGTTGCACTGGCCCCTGACCCATGAACAAGTGGCCAAATGGGCTCTCTTACGTGGGTGTATTGCGCACTTGCATTCCTTTTATGATATTTTATTTTATGTATGTGGCTCTCTCTCCCTCCCTCTCCATCTGATGCTTCACAATGAGGTAAGAGGAGCACATGAAAGCTTTTGGCTAATATTTGTAGATGTAGAGAGAAATGGTCCATGTGGGTCTCATCTCTTCTTTTATGTGTAGGTTGTGTATGATTGCCTCCACGTGGTTTCTTACAACGCCAATGGAAGAAAAGGACGAAACAGAGAAACAGAGGACCCCTTTTCTTAATTTTAATTAATAGTATCCAAAAAATTCATCCCAAATCACTAATGGTTTCTCTTTATGGATCTCATTATTTTGTTTTTCTTTTGACCAATAAAATGAATGGTTGCAATTGTGGAATTCAGATTGATTAATTTTGGGCATTATGAACAAGGGTGTAATGGACCGATTTTGGATTGGACCCAGTCCAAACCAAAGTCAATTTGGATGGAATGGACGGATCAACAAGACAAATTGGATCAATCCAAATTTAATGGTCTAAAGTATTTATTGGATTGGACTGAATCTAATCCATCCATAATAAATTTATATTGGATTGGGTTGGATTGAGCCGATATCTGGTCCATTGATATAAGATAAGAATATAAGTATTAATAGATCAGGTTTGGATTGAAATCAATCTAAATTAAAATGAATTTGAACAGATTGAACAGTCTAGACAATGAATTGGATTGGTCTAAAATATTCATTAGATTGGATTGGACCTGGTCCATTTGTAATAGTTTCACATTGAACTGAATCAGATTGGACCAAATCCAGTCCAATATTTGACACCCTACTTATGAATGGGTAGAATTTATTATTATTTTATTTTTATTGTAAAAGAATGGTTATCAAGTTGAAATTTTCATTTTATGCCCTCTTCTCTGATAACATTCCCTTTAATTCTAATTCTATCTCTCTATCTATTATTCCATTAGTATATCAACTATGAAGTGAATACCCCATTTATGCTTCAATGCATGCAGATGATCTATGTAAAAGGGGGATTTCTTACCTTTTTCTGTCCACTATCAGCACGTGCAATGCACGTGACTTATAAGATTGTAATAGAAATGACTAAGCATGAACAAGGGAGTTGCTTTTGTGAGCCCCTTTTTTTATTGAATCATGCCCTAAAGCATTATATCTATATCTGGTGGTTCAACAAGAAAAGAAAACGAAAATCAAGATCAATGATGCCCATTTCACAAAAGGGGATTTTTTTTTTTACTCCATCACAGACTCAGGAGAGTCACCAGTAGTCCACCCAAACTCCAAAAGCAATACGTTGCCCACTTGCTTTGCCCAATTAGATTTGTCTCAGTGAACGTCTCGTCTCCACTTAGGTTAGGGGCATTTCCCTGTGCCCTAGACCACCGAAAGATGAAAAGTTGATTTACAAATCTTCTTTATTGTCTCCCTTTACCTCTTTCAACTTTGGGTTAATGGATGGGACCCCGGATCTATTCTATTATCCACAAAACACTACAGTGGCTTATTGAGAACATATTTTGTACTTGTATGCTGTTCAAGGTTCAAAATATTGATACGTATCGAGTTGTATTGATTGATATATATTGTATCGGGGTTTTTCCATATGTTTTTATAGGGGGTGTTTCGGGGTTTCGACCAGTTCAGAGGGTGGGCAGGTTTTAAATCGGTCTCTTTGAGCCAAATTCGAAAAAAATAAAAAATAAAAAAAGAATTACCGATACTGCCTGATACGCAACTGGCATATCGATATTTTGAACCTTGATGTTGTCATTCATGGGAGATGTTTCCCCTGTGTGATTATAGTATCTTGTGGATAGGGGTATTCAAGGTTTGGTAATCATGGGCCTTTTTATATAAATCAATCAGTTCTTTAGTTTTTAGAAACTGTGAACCAAAACCAATTGATAATTCAGTTTGGCTTTTACTGGTTTGATTCTTTGGTTTTTTGATTTTATATTTATAATATATTATAAATAAATATATAAATATATAAATATAGATAATGCATAACATATGAAAAATGTATATAATATATATAAAATATATACTAGTTGGTTTAATTTTGTTTTTCGGTTTTTATAAGCACCACTAGGTACATAAAGCATTTTACTACCCACAAGACATCATAGTACTTGTATATTGTCGTTCATACCAATTGAGGTGGAGCTCAATTGGTATGTTAGTTGATTCTTTCCGACACATCCCGTAATTAATCATTAACTTTGGGGAGGGGATTTATTAGGTGATGAATATCACCAAATACCCCAAAAAAAAAAGAATATATTATTATTCATGGCTGTAGCGTCTGACTAATGCAAGTAATACAGTGATCTCACTCACGCTCACTGGGCATCAATCATCACTCTTGGACCAAACTGGAAAAGAAGACAATTATTTTGTCCAAGTTTTAAGCAAAAATTGATGAACAGGAATCTGCTTATTTATGACTTAACGAGAGCTCTCTGACAAAATCATCATTCTAAAACAAAAAAGCTTAATTCAATAAGTAACCAACTTTGTCTAGACTCCAGAGTGCCAAACATGGCCATAGTTGTTCTTGATTTGTTTAACATCCACACATTCATCCGAGAACTTTGGCTGTTTGGCTGCTACTTTGGGCCCAGTCTGTAGCAGTGGTCAGTTTTCATATATTTATATTACATGTACTTGTGAAGAAGTGTTCTCGTCTTCACCAATCAATTTCAGTGTTTGATTCTCACTTGATTACTGGCGTGGTCATTTTCTCAGACATCTTTCATGGGTTTTTGGAAATATTAGTTATCAAAATATCTGAACCACTATAACTTTTCAATAAATAATCCAATCTTTTAGTTTTAAGATGAGACTGATACATGGAATATGAACAACCTTTTTGAATTTAAATTGCAGTAGAGGGTTGGACATGGGTATGCAAATCTCACCTGTTTCACAATTAAACAAGACGGGGCCCACAATTTGCCACATAAGCAAATGATTGGGACCCACCCCAGAGAATTAACTAGGGTCAAAATACCAGCTTTCATCATGATGCAAGTGACCTTTTACGTGTACAATTGATGATTCTTCAACCCTTAGAAAGCTGCTGGGAGAACAATATGAAGGAAAAGCTGGCAAATTGTATCTTGGCATCACAACATCAAAGATTTCAAGCTCTTGGGTTTATTAACTATTTTTTAATCCAATTAAAAAAATATTATCTTAATCAAAAGGTGGGTCCCAATCACCACACATTAGCTGTCCCACCAAGACAACAAAATTGCACCCTCAAGATTCCGTGGTACAATTAACAGGGTTCATAATAGCACAGCTTATGGAAGAGCTAGGTGTCCCACCGTAAGAACTATTGTAATTGGATCAAGTTTTCTTGTAAAATAATTTAATCATAAAATGGGTTATTATATTGTTATTTGTGAGTGGGCAAGTTGAAAACAGGATTCAATCCCAGGCTGCCTTCAAATCTTTTATCAGAAGGTTCTGTTGGACCTTGTTCACCATTGCTTCTGCTGGCTAATTCCCACAAATTCAACATTTCAATTCTTTGGTTGGATGAAATTCGAATTTCATTTTTATTTTTAGTGCAATGGCATTTCCTCCTTAGAAATAAAATTTCATTTCAATTTATTTTAATTTCATTTCGATTCTTATCTGAACTAAACAAACTATAAAAACATTCTAATTTCCAATTCCAATTGCAAATCAAACGGATCCTAAAACACTTTGCTTGGATATCAAGTTTTCCGTTCTTTTCTCTTCTTCTCTGTTGTGCCAAAGCCCATCTTGGTCAAAATATGAGGTCGGCCGGAAAGTCTCGACAAGTCTCAACTCAACAAAGGCAGCTTAGGACCCAAGAAATGAACGTGTTTGACAAAATGCCAAAGTAGGAACCAAGATTAATTGAATCTTTTGACAAAATTAAACGTATAAATACCTGATTTATGCATTATTTGTAAAGCTGATTTCTCATCCCAGTTAGTCTCCAGCTGGGATCCAACCTCCCTACAAATCAAACTAGCTTAATGGGTCCTGTGAGCTGTTGCCCCAGGCTCCAGCTTTTTGACGAACAAAACAAGATGCCCTCTTTTGCAGACCAACCTCCCTACAAATCAAACTAGCTTTATTATTGGTTTCAACAGTTATATCATTCCCAGTGAAACAGTAATTCTATTCAACTGGCTCAAATTGGCCCAATGTGGGGATATATAGCTGATAGGGGCCTAAAAAGACAAGGCTGATAGTATACACTATTTGTTTATTCATATTGTATTACATCAAGAAAACAACTACTCAGCTCTACAATGATTTGAGGCCGACCAATTTTTTTTCATTTTTGTCTGATTCACCACTTGTCAAGGAGATTCTCGAGGTAAAAATAAGTGGTTGAATAAAAAATTGTAAATAGCTTTCACTAATTGGAGTTGAACATCTTGGATAGATCTAGATGTATTCAATGGGTAAAAGCAACTCCAAGCTAATCACTAATCAGCCATCTTTTCTGTACAGTGATTGATCTTCTCCCCAGTTTCTGTAATTCTGTATGGAGATTGGAGTCACTTTCCAAAATGAGAAGCATACCATGGTTTTCAAAACCGGACCGGACGGATGGTTAGACTGGAAAAATCGGGAATCAGTCATTTACCTATTCCGTTTTCCCTTAAAACTGCTTTTTTTCCTAAAACCATTGATTTTGGTCAATAAATCGTTGAATTGGCCGGTTATTCATTCAAACAGTTTTGACCGTTTTTTAATTTTTTAAATTTTTTTTTATTTTTTGTCAGAACGGATCGAACTGCCGGAGCGTTTAAACTGGTAACTGGACCCCTGACCGGTTCAGTCACCGGTTCAGTTTTAAAAACCATGAAACATACAATCACCGGCTATTTGATGTCCAAGCACCAATGAACGTATATAGCATTAAAATTAATTGTAAATGCATATTTAATTTTATGGGAAAAATACTCTACAGTTTACTAGCAAAAAAACACTAAGGCTGTGTTTAGTTCAAGGAAAAAGTAGGAAAAGATAGGAAAACCTTTACAAACTTTTTATAGGTTTTCTTACTTTTCCCTTCTTTTCCTATTTTTTCCTTCAAACCAAACATAGTTTAATTGATGTTTCTGAAAATTTGGGGTCTTTTTGCATGGCCCATTGTATTAAGTCATTCTAGGTATCAAGATTATCACAGGTGTCAACATTTCAACCGCTAGCTATCAAATCCGAGGAGCAGCACCACCATTAAATTAGCCACAGGATGGGCTCCCTACAGGCACATCAAATATCTCCGATGAGAGATGTTCCTAATGCACGGTTAAATGTAAATGTGAGGAATGCATGGGCACGCTCTGTGGGGAGCCCATGCAAATTCCAATTTGTCCAAGAGGCAAGATTGTTAGGTAGCCGCAGTTGTTTGTTGAATTCCATCTTTCAAAGTGTCGGCATGTGTAGACCCAATAGTGTTGAGCCACCTTGTCGTCAGTGGTAATTCCCTTGCCTCCGGCCAACCTGCAGGCAGAGAGAGAATCCCAAATAAAATAAGAAAACAAAGGAGGATCTGAGTTGGTGTAAGAACACAGATTTCTTTGTGATGTGGACATCAATGAGATCTTTTCTTTCGTTGTGCCAAACATGGGTTATAAGAAAGAAAAGATCAAATCAAACACCACTTCCCTTACCCATTTCCAGTCATCTAGAAAGATAAAGGAGGAAAATGTGCCAGAATTTCCATTTCTCAAATTCAAATAAGATATGCTAGTGCTAGTATTATTATAATATTAATTTACAGAGTTAACACGGTTTTCTAAAGTTAGTTTAATATCAGAACTAACTAAGTAACTAACAGACTTTTTCTTCTTTGGAGTTTGGACATTAAAATAACGAAATATCACTGCATTAACTGCACGCGCGTTCAGATATAATATAATATTTGATGGGATGACAGATTCACTATATATGTTGAGTATGAGATGACTACCCAGCTCAAAGCCTCTAACGTAACTGCCTAACGTAGAATTCAACGGCTACCACCTTTACAAGGAAGGGTATCTTTTATGTGGCAACTGCTTCTTGCCATATGTCAGCTTAACAATTCTGCTTCATGACCAGTTGTCATCTGACTCAGCCCCACTGGTTCAAACTTCAAACTTATTTCTCCTTAATTGGCAAAGAAATTTCAATGTTGTCAGATTTGGACCCCGGTCATGGTTTTACCAGTTTAACTACTGCCGGTCAGTTCAATCATCAACAAATGAGGTGGAAAACTCATTGGTCTGGTTATCGGTTCACCGGTTCAACCACCTGATCTGGTCCAAGTCTAGCTGAAATCGACATTGGATAATGACTTCTATCTGCACTGCAAAATTCCCAATAGAATAAAGAAGAAATGAACGTCAAAACAAAAACATTAAACAATGAACAAGATTATTCTTGTTGTTGTAGGCTTGTTCCGATTGCAAGTTCTCCTTCTTCCAGTAGAAAACGAAAGCATTATTTTGTTGTTCACGTTTGAAGGACGACTACCTACTTCCTTTAATGATCAAACAATGCATCCATACATATCTTTGGTTGATAAACAAACAGTTTTCTAGACGCAAGAGTACAATTTTTTTTCGCGTAACACCAAAAACAATCTTATTTTACCCCTCAATGGACCCACCTAGGATTGCCAATGTCATGCTATGTTGCCTCCGGCGTCCAGCAAGGGATTGCTATCTATACGCAACCCTTGCAAGTATACTTGTTGAGTTGGGCTTCGGGTTTGGTTTTACATTATTTTGGGCTCGGGCTTTGGTATGGGCGCATTTAAATTTTCACAAAAATTAAGTCCGAACTCGGCCCATGAATAGGACTACTTGCAAAGGGATAAACGAATGCAGAGTCAGGACCCTCTTGGCTCTCATAATCATGTAACCACTACCATAAGGTTTTCCCTCTCAAACCAAGCTCAAGACAGATCAAACAAAGAGAGACCAGAAGAGTAATTTTTGAGTTGGAGGAAAGGGATTCTAAAATCTAGAGTGAAACGTTTATCACCACTAGGGGTATTAATGGACACCGGTTTTGAATTGGACCCCTCCAAACCAAAAATAATTTAGATGAATTGAACAGACCAACAAAACATTGAATTGGACCAGTCCAAACTTAATGGTCCAAAATATTTATTAGATTGGATTGGACCTGGTCCATACATAATGAATTTATATTGGATTGGGTTGGATTGAGACAATATCTAATCCCTTTATAGAAAATGAGAGATTCACCTAGTATCATACTCGGACCATATAGTGTACTGTTTTTTGAAAGCAATTCTTAACAATTGTTCAATATACTATTTGGCTCAATTTTAATTTCCATAGCCCAAAGCTCAAAATGAAAATTGAAGAATTTCAACTACATCAAGCTCATAGGGATTCAGGCCCATTCAAAATTTAACAAATTTCCAACCAACGTGACCCAACCAAGTTGCACTCATATTAAAATGCTGATTTTGGAGAAAATATGTCAAATTTTGAATCATTCACAAGCCAAGCCAAAGCGGCAAAACCAATGTATCACCACCAAAGAGGGGGAAATAATTCAATCTGTATGTCTACGAAGTCTGATATATGTGGAGATCAGGGGTTGATGAGGATACCATGAAGTACATATATAACAGTGGATTTAATAGGCATGAGCAAATGGGTACGTTCTACTTGGAACTGATCCTACCTAACCTATTACCGAGTAGGGTCTTGTTTCAAATTCTTGGAACTAACTCCCACCCAGATGGTCCCAAGGTCTAGGGGTTTACCCTACCTAAAACGATCCAAAGAACCGGTCTTGGAATCAAATTTACCTTAAAATAAATCCTAAAACACTTTGAGGACAAGGATGTACAGATTTGAACCCAAGCACTCATGATTACAAAGGCCATGGTTTCGCTTGACCATTGATGGAGGGTGATTTGGCCCGACCTCATAGCACGGGTACACGTGGGCATGACCTTGCTCAAGCGATGACTCAGCATGACAGCACAGCAAGCACAACCGCAACTCGGTGGGAAGGGCTCACCGAGCTGAGTCTGGCAACTCGACGGGTTAGGCTACTCGCCAAGAGTCACCTGGCTTGCACCTCCTTCCCAAGGCTGAGGCACTCCGAGCCACCTCCGAGCTCGGGGCCCCCTGAAATTTTTTAATGCCCGAGCTCCTCCCAGTGGATTTTAGGCCACTCCCAAACAGGAACACCATGATCCGCCTCTAGATACCCTTGAGGTAGAGACACCTCGGGCCAGACAGCTCGGTGTAGTTTGCCACAGGCATCTCGCCACTTGCAGGGTAGCTCGGTACAGGGTAGCTCGCAGAAGAGCAGTTCGACACATCACAGGAATGCCTCCTGCCCGACCACCATACCCGACAAACCTGGAGACTGCACCCACGCCTCTCGTCAGACAGTGTCGTGCCCGCCACCTTTAGAAGGTGTCTTACACCTGACAGGTACGTACCCTGCAAGGACGGCCCCGCACGTGCCACCTCAACCCTGGCTGTAACAGCTGCGGCAGGACGAGAGTGGCAGTTATACCTGCCCTGTCAATCCCAAAGGACAGAGGTAACTTCCTGATACTCGCGCTATCTGCACTCTTAGCTTTTTTCCTCTCTTTGCATCTTTCACAGAACTCTAACTTAAGTGTCGGAGCATTCCCGCCGGGTAAGCCCCCGGAGATTCTTCATCTTCTCCATCTCAGGTACCTTTCAGGAGCCACACAAGTGCTAGCTAGGAGTGACCGGATTGCGCACCATCATTTGGCGCCGTCTGTGGGAAACGCTACAAAAAGCTTTCTCATCCTCTAAAAGGCAAAAGTCTTTCCAGCAGAGAACCTTGCAGAGGAAGAGGAATTTTGAAGAAGAGTGAAAGGTTCACGAGCAAGATAAATTGCAGAAAGGTTTACAATCAAGCAATTGACTCTTCGCATCTTCTCCATGCCAAGGGTTTCTGCTCGTTTCAAAAGAGAGTGAAGGAGCTAAGAGGGAGCCGCACGGTTGAGTGAAAGAGCCAAAGGTTTCTGCTCATTTCAAAAGAGAGGGTTTCTACTCATTTCAAAATCTCCGCTCAGGATGTTGAGGAGAATATCTGCACGTTTGTGAAGAAGGGTTTAGATTCAGATTCAGAGTTTGAGGAGAACATCAATGGTTTTGGGGAGAACATATGGAATTTCCCCAAAACCATCAATGGTTGGGGAGAACATCAATGGTTGAGGAGAAACAGTATTGTATTATTATTAGTAGTACTAGGCTACCAGCATGCTCCATGCCGAATGCAGATGCAGTACAATCCACTCCCAACTCCCAAGTCCCACCAGAAGGAAGCCACTAGTAAGAGGCAAATAAATAGAGTGGCCGAAGCTATGAACTGATCATAGACGGGAGTTCCTAGCCTTGGCCAATGGCGAAGCATTCACAAACAACTAGGTGGCACCCGGAACCACTCAAGCAACAACTTGCCAAATTGATGGTGTCCAACCTGGTAGCCTGGCCTAGGCGCCGACTTAGCACATGTGCCGACCTGGCGACCTGCGAGACGTGTTCGTCGACAAATTCGGCATGCATACCCCACGGTCCTTGGAGGTTGGCCTTCATTCCGGAAGATGGTCAACATGCATGGCAGTTACCTCCGAGGATCTTGGACCAGTTAGACACGACCTCCCGGAGATCTCGGGGGCGGTACATGAGCAAGGCATATATAAAGGCACCAACCCCAATGACAGAGGCGAGAAAGCAAGCAAGTAAGCAAGTTTTAGCTCTCAGACTTTGTGATCTTTAGCTCACAGTCTACTACGAGAGTACTGACTTAAGCATCAGAACGACCTCGTCGGGTTAGCCACCCCGGGTCCTCTGACATTTGGTTCCTTGCAGGTCCCTAAAGAGCAACGAATCTCATTAATCCAGCTCACCGCCAGGCTGCTCGGCACCTGGTCAGCCCAGCACCTCACAGGCAGCTCGGCACCTGGTCAGCTCAGCACCTCACAGGCAGCTTGGCACCTGGTCAGCCCGGCGCCTCACACGCAGTTCGGCCTGGTCAGCTCGGCATCCAGGTCCTCATCCAGTAAAAGTTCTCCACTTTGGCCTTTGAGTCATCGACCACTAGGAAGCAAACCAAATGACGAGGTACTTAGCCAAAAGATTGATACATGACCAAAAATCGATCCATCATTTGGCGCCATCTGTGGGAACGCTTCTAAAAGCCTTCCTCTAAGCTTTCACAGTTCCTTCTTTTCCAAAAACTCAGTATTCATGGCTTCTTCAAGCAATGTTAGACGTAGCATGGAGATGGACATCGCCAGGGAACAACTCCAGGTCCCCGTGGTCTGCATTGGGCAGTTCACCATTCCCCTTTCAGTGGACGGAGTCCCTAGCGGTGCAGTCCATGCGGGCCATGCAAGCCCAGATGTAGTAGTTTCAACAGTTCCAGCTCTACCAGCAGTAGGTGTTGCACCAAATCTCTCAATATCATTATCAGTAGCAGTTCTCTCAGCTACCTCAGCCTCAGCCTCAGCTCCCTCCTCGACACCCGACGTCGCGACAAGCTAGGTCTCGCCGCCAGGATGAACGCCCTTCTCGCCAAAAAGAGGCTTCTCAGGAACCCCCTAAGAGCCAAGCCTCCTCTCGCGGCAGAAAGGAAAGACCAGCCACTCCGGTCTCGCCGCGGGCAATCAGGTCGGGAGGACTCCAGCTCGCTAGGTCTACGTCACCTCAGCAATCAAAGTTCGAAGCCCCACTTCTGGAGAACCGGTTCGAGATCCTAGCTGCAGACTCTAAGCAGAACCCCTTTGTCCGTAGCCATCACCAGCAGCCCGAGTTGCTTCCTGTGCATACTATTCCTGACAGTACGGAGGTGAGCAGCACCAATGCGGAGCCTGCCAAAAGGCAAAGACGCCGCCGCCGAGCTCGCCGAACTACTACCCACAACTTGCCCGAACTTGGAGGTAGGGAAGAGGTAAGCTCGGGTGAAGTAAAAGCTCCCCTCCTTTTTGTTCCATCCCCCCTCTCTCCCGAGCTCCTGGTTGTTCCAATGCCTAAGGACTTCAAGCTCCCCCCTCTCGATAAGTATGACGGGTCGTTCGACCCAAATGATCATGTAGACGCTTTCTAGTCACAGATGCACCTGGCCAGGGCCAGTGAGTCTTACATGTGTGTGGCCTTCTCCACCACTTTCAGAGGAACGGCCCGCACGTGGTATTGGAACCTAGCACCCGGATCTATAAGAAGTTGGGCACAATTCGTGCAAGCCTTCACGTCCCACTTCGTCACTAGCAAGCGGTGCCCGCGGACTGAGGAAAGTCTTCTCAGCATAGTCCAAAGAGAGGGAGAGTCCATCTGGGGCTATATCAAGCGATTCAATGATGCATGCATGCAGATACCACCCTGGACCCCGCAGTGCGCCTTGCAGCAGTCAAGAAGGGCGTGACGCACAAGGAATTCAAGTGGCACATGGTTGTCAACCAACCGGCGACCATAACAGAATTCCTCAAGCTCACAGATAGGTTCATAGCCACGGAGGAAGAGATCAATCAGAAGGGCAAGAGCGCGCCCGAGAAGAGAAAGAGAGAAGGAGAGCTTTCCATCCAAGGAGACAGCCGAAAGAAGAAGGACGTAGCTCGGGGGGCAATGTCGGGTCAGCCGTTTCGACCCCCTGTAGCGGACCGAACTGATTACACCCCACTGAACGCGAAGCGGGCCGAAACCCTAACGGAAATCAAGGACGCCCCATACGTGAAGTGGCCACCCCGCCTGAGGGGAAATCCCAATGAAAGAAATAAAAATTTGTATTGTAGTTTTCACAGAGATCACGGTCATAGTACCGAGAACTGTAAGAATCTCCGCGACGAGATAAAGGAACTCACTCGTCGCGGATATCTAAGAAATTTTATAACAACAATAATAATAATAAAGCAGGTCGGCAAGGGGAGCACGGTAAGGATGCTCCCGAGTCCAGTAGCAGGCCGGTAGAGCAATCACAGAGGCAACCTCCGGAAGAGAGGCCAGTTCGGGGCACAATCCACATGATAGTTGGAGGCTCGAACGTTGCAGGTTGTACCTCGACGACAGCTCGGACATCAGTTCGTGAGGCTACCAGAGAAGAGCAGAATCCTCCTAAGCGGCCGAAGACAGAGGAACCGATCTTCTTTACAGAGGACGATGCGCGCGGGGTTCACTACCCCCATGATGACACGCTCGTCATAAAAGTAAGGATCAATGATTTTAAGGTCAGGCGCGTCCTCGTTGGCTCGGGTAGCTCGGCGGATATCCGCTTCAAAGCCGTGTTCGACCAGCTTCAGTTGCAAGGAAATGACTTGAGGCCCGCTAATACTCCATTGGTGGGCTTTAGCGGAGAAGAAGTCAGGCCCCTCGGGAAAATAACAGTACCTGTGGAAGTTGGCACATGGCCCAGCGTAGTCAGACTTAACCATGACTTCTTGGTGGTCGCGACCCCCTCCCCGTACAACGCCATAATAGGCCGGCCGATCACGCATGTCCTACGGGCGGTGGTCTCCACTTATCATTTGGCAATGAAGTTCCCTACAGACTTCGGAGTAGGGGTAGCGCGGGGTGACCAGCTTGAGTCTCGCAAGTGCTATGTCGCCGCCCTCAAGGGAAAGGCCAAGGTGGCCGACAACCTCGAACTGGAGCGACCTACGGAGCAAGACAAAGAACGATTTGCACCCACGGAAGAGATAGTTGTTATTCCAACTTCAGCAAAAGACCCAGCTCAGACACTTCAGATCGGTGGTTCAATCCAAGAACCCCTACGATCCGATCTAGTAAGTTTCCTACTTCAAAACTTAGATGTTTTAGCATGGTCCACGGCAGAGATGCCTGACATCGACCCTAGTCTTATAACTCACAAGCTCAATATTGATTCTGTAGTTAGGCCCATTAGACAAAAGAAACGCAACCTAGCCCCGGAGCGATGGAAAGCAGTCGTCGAGGAGGTCGCGAAGCTCTTCGCAGCCGACTTCATAAGAGAAGTCCATTACCCGAGCTAGGTACCCAACCCCGTTCTGGTAAAGAAGGCTAACGGCAAGTGGCACATGTGTGTTGACTACACCGACCTAAACCGAGCCTGCCCAAAAAACTGCTTCCCCCTCCCCAGAATCGACCGCTTAGTGGATGCGACCTCGGGGCACGAGTTGTTGAGTTTCTTAGACGCCTATTCGGGCTATAACCAGATCAGGATGGACTCGGCCGACGAAGAAAAGACTGCCTTCATCACAGAGTTCGGTCTATAATGTTACAAGGTTATGCCCTTCGGGTTGAAAAATGCTAGGGCAACCTTTCAAAGGCTTGTAAATAAATTATTTGAGCCATTAATTGGCAGAAAAATAGAGTATTATGTAGACAACATGGTCGTCAAAACTCAATTCTCACATGAATTAATACAAGACTTGCATTCTGTCTTTGAAATTTTGCGACAATTTAACATGAAGTTGAATCCAAACAAGTGTGTCTTCGATGTCACCTCGGGAAAATTCCTAGGATACATCGTTAATCAGCACGGCATTGAGGCCAACCCTGATAAGATTAAGGCCATCTTAGATATGATACCACCCCGGAAGTTGAAGGAGGTTCAGAGGTTGAACGGCCGCATAGCCGCCCTGAGCCGCTTTATGTCTAAGTCGACGGACCGCTGTCTGCCTTTCTTCAAGGCAATTAAAAGCAAAGGGTTCGAATGGACCCAAGACTGCCAGCTCACGTTTGACGAGCTCAAGAAATACCTCGCTAGTGTGCCAATCTTAACCCGACCCGAAGAGGGCGATATTTTAGAGTTGTACCTCTCGGTAAGTGACGAAGTGGTCAGCTCGGTACTGGTAAAGGAAATAGATTGGGTCCAACGACCCATCTATTATGTTAGTAAAGTATTGTAGGGAGCAGAGATGAGATATCCAGACATAGAGAAGCTAGCCTATGCACTGGTCTTCGCAGCTCGGAATCTCCATCCGTACTTCCAGGTTCATACTATTATCGTCATCACCGACAAACCTCTGAGGCAAGTCTTACTTAAGCCCGAGGTCTCTGGTCGACTGACGAAGTGGGCCGTTGAGCTCAGCGAGTACGATCTCCAATACAAGCCGCGAACTGCTATTAAGGCCCAAGCCTTAGTAGATTTCATTGCCGAGTGCACTTTCAGCTCCAAAGTCCCTAGGCTGGTTGAGCACGAGGCCCCCAGTCCAGGCGAGCCCAGAACTCCCAGGCCAATTGAGTCTAGGCCCCGTGAGGTAGCAGCCAGTATGACATCTCTCCTAGTTAGGCCAAGCACGAGCTGGGATGAGGAGCCCTGGATCCTTCACGTAGATGGCTCCTCAAACCAGCAGGGCAGTGGAGCCGAAATAGTTTTGCACGGCCCAAGTGGCATGAAATTGGAGTACGCACTACGCTTCGAGTTCGCAGCATCCAATAATGAAGCAGAATACGAAGCGTTGATAGCTGGACTAGCTTTAGCCAAAGAAGTAAAAGCCAAGCACATCGTCATCTGCAGCGATTCCCAGCTCGTAGTCAACCAAGTCACAGGAGATTACGAAGCTTGCGAACCAACCATGGTTGCTTACTTAGCCAAAGTAAGAGAAGCTCTACTCAACTTCCAGTCACACTTCATCAGACAAATCCCGAGGTCGGAGAACACTGAGGCCGATGCCCTGTCCCGGTTAGCCAGCACTAGCGATATCACCATGAGAACCGTGTACATAGAGGACCTGCCCCGGCCTAGCATTCTCGGGGGGGGGGGCAGAGGAGGTCGCTCCCGTCGTTCAAGCAGAGCCGAGCTGGATTGACCCACTCGCGAGCTTCTTGCTACACAGGACCCTCCCTACAGATCGCAATGCGACCAAAATGGTAGAGCACCAGACAGCCAAATACGTCATAATAGACGAACAGCTGTACCGGAGATCCTACACGCTCCCCTACCAACGTTGCTTGTGACCTACCGAAGCCGAGCTCGTACTCCGCGACACTCATGAAGGTCTATGCGGCGGACACTTGGGGGGCAGGGCCCTCACCCAAAAAGCACTACGATAGGGGTATTATTGGCCAACAATGAAGGCAGATGCCATCAAGCTCGTCAGAAAATGTGACAAATGCCAAAAGCATGCCAATATTCACCATCAGCCTGCTGCCGACCTCAAGTATCTCACCAGCCCGTGGCCTTTCGCACAATGGGGCATCGACATACTTGGATCGTTCCCGCCAGCAGCAGGCCAGAGGAAGTTCTTAGTAGTAGTAGTAGTAGTAGTGGATTACTTCACCAAGTGGGTAGAAGTTGAACCTCTTGTAACAATCACAGCCCGAAACGTCCAAAACTTCTTTTGGAAGAACATTGTGTGCCGCTTTGGGCTACCCCGGGTACTAATTTCTGACAACGGCAAGCAGTTCAAGGATATCAAATTCCAGAATTGGTGCCAAGACATGGGGATCTGACAAAATTTCACTTCAGTTGCACACCCACAAGCAAACAGTCAAGCAGAAGTCACAAACAGAGCCATCCTCCGCGGACTGAAGGCATGTTTGGACTGAGCTAAAGAATTATGGGTAGATGAGCTACCCAGTGTTCTATGGGCTTGCCGAACCACGAAGAAAACTGCCACAGGAGAAACTCCCTTCAACCTCACCTACAACACCGAAGCAGTTATCCCGACAGAAATCGAAGTACCTACATTGCGACTAGAAGCATACAATGATAAGATGAATGAGGATGGGCTGCATACCAACCTCGATCTACTCGACGAAGTAAGGGACCTCGCGTACATCAGGACTGCAGCTTACCAGCAAAGAGTAGCTTGGTACTATAACACCAAGGTCAAAAAGCGGAACATCCGCGTCGGTGACCTGGTCCTTCGTAAAGTTATGGTACCTGAGTCCGACGCTGGCAAGCTCGGGTCCAACTGGGAAGGACCTTACCGAGTGAAACGAGTACTCGGGAAAGGAACATACGAGCTCGAAACCCTCGAAGGGAGACAGGTACCTCGGGCATGGAATATTGTCAACTTAAGACAGTATTACATGTAACAACAGAGTAGACTACGAGTCGCTCCCAGAGCCTAAGGGCCAAAAATGCCGAGCTAACATGACCTCGGCGCTATAAGACCCTGTCGCCTCTTCGGCACGGGTGAACTCTAGGAGAGTGGACTATAAGCCGCTCCCCCAGCCTAAGGGCTAAAACGCTGAGCTAATGAAAGACCTCAGCACCATATAAGGCCTAACCGCTTCATCGGCATAGGCTAAGTACTTGTAATGCCTAAGGCGCAGGCAGCTCGGGTACGAACCTTGTGATGCATAGCCCGCCCCGACATACAATAGGTTGAACCCGTTAGGGACAACCAATGTCAACCTAACTCAGGTGCAGACAGGTCGGGCATATACCCTACTATGTTCCTCACCTCGGTGTACTTAGCTCGATAGCTTAACAGTTCGGGGTAAAATAAGCACTTCAACAAATAAAGTAAATTGCACAGCAATTAGCGAAGTGTATTTTCATTACAAATATCCCATTACAAAAGTTTGTTACAAAAATAAAAAAAAAAAAGAAGAAGATCAAGCTCGCAGGTACAGGGGCTGAACTACTTCGGAGGCTCATCGCCTTTACTAGGGACCTCCTCAGGAGCATTAACCGAGCCGATGGCCTCTGCATCATCATTGACGCCTTCATCCTCAGAGTCTGGATCATCCGCTGACTGATGCACTATGTCATCGGTGATCCGCGAAGTAGTGATGGCGCTTGTATCAAGACCGGGGTAGATGTGCCTAATTAACCACCGGCTGAGCTTGAAACCCTTGCAGTAGGCCTCGGTCATCACATCGTCGAACCTCGAAGAATTAACATAGTCAATGACAGATTGAACCTTGGTCTCCTTGAGGGCATCCTCGAAGATTTCGGTCTTCTCTTTGATGTCGCTTCAGAGGTACTCCACCTCGTGCTCCAACTTCTCTTTTGCTTCCTTGAGGCCCTGCACCTTGAGCTTCAGGGCATCCCGGTCTGCCTTGAGACTATCCGCCTCGAGCCTCAAGACCTCTTGGCCAACCTTGAACCCGTTCACCTCGGCCCTCAATCTGTCCTTGTCTCGGGCCAGCTCGCTCTTCTCCGCCAACAACACCTCGATGAAGCTCTTCTAAGCTGAGGCATCATTCTGCAGGCGATGGATCTGACCACGAGCTGCCCTCAGTTCGGTATGGGCTGCGCGGGATGACTTCTCAGCTTCCAAAGCCCGTCTCAGATGCCGATCAGATTGAAAGGTCAAGGCACGCACGACTGAGTTCACCTACAAAAAGGAGACCAGTCAAAAAAAAGAGAGAAAAAAGAGAATCTTTCACAGGGAACTCACCACCATGCTATGAGAAGCAGCTCGGGCACCGAGCTGACCAGGAGTGAGATCGGCCCATTCTGTGACCTCCTCCGGGTACGCAGACTCCTTACCCTTCTGAAGGCTGCAATGGGGGTTCAGAATGCTTTGACCCTCCTGACTCCCCGAGCTGGATACTGACATCTCTGCCGCATGGGTGGACTCCTCGAAAGCTTCAGTGGCGACACCCACAGGACAACCCCCGGCTATAGCCTCTGCAGGGCGAGCCTTAGCGGCAGGTTCAGTGGTGTCCCTCGAAACAATCCCGACAAGCTCGGTGGTGGGCTCTGCCGCCATCTCAGGCCCCTGAGGCACCATGTCTCCCTCCAAGTCGATGACAGGTTGAGCGCCGGGGAGCTCGAGCTCCGAAGTCGGAGCCTGTGGAGGCTGAACCTCGGCAGAGGCCTGCGGGGACTTGACGCGCGCCTTCTTGGCTACGCGCTTCTTCCTCTTCATCTGGCGGAAGAGCCTCTGACCGTCTATCTTTTTCGCCTCCATGGGACCTGCAGCGAAGCTCGGCGTTAGTAACCCTGAAGAAAGTATGCGAACAAAAAATCCGAAGTAAAGACAAGACCTACCCGGGCTCAAGCCGGCCTGGATGAGCTTCTCCTCGGCAGTGAAGTCCTTGTAATTCAACCTGAGCTAAGCCCACGACTAAAGTGACTTCTTAGTGTTCCCATCAAGGATAACACCGGGGTCTTGAACAGCCACCCTCCAGTCCGTGGGGAAGGGCCACCTCGTGCTGCTCCGAACCACGAAGTAGTCCCGCTTCCAGGCCGGAACTTTACTCGGGAGCTTATGCATTAATTTAAAACCCGGGCGGGGACACAGATAATAAGCCCGCCTGTGCCCGGGGAGAGCGCCCGAAGCGCTCTTCTTTATTGCCAAGATGGTACTGAGGATATCTAGGTCAATGGGGAAGGAGCGGTCGAAGCAAAGGGAAATGGTCCCAACCACATTTCATATGGAATTCGGGTGAAGCTGGTCCAAGGTAATGTTAAAGTGCATCAGCACCTCAACAATCAGAGGGTGAAGAGGAAGACGGAGTCCAGTGACCAGTTGCTCCCTGAAGACTACGATCTCATCAGGACCGTGCTCCCATGGAAAACTGTCGGTAGGAAGACTGTAAGAGTACTCCACAGGAAGGTGGAACCTCTGAATGAGGTCCTGGAGTCTCTTCAGAGTCATGGTGGAAGGGCCGAACTGATCTAGCACCTGACCTCGGTGGGAGGTGGATGCCAGATGACCCGAAGCCGCCCGTACGTCGGACGGCTGGGCGGCAGAAGAGCCACCCTGAGCCGAGGTACCCACCTCGGGCTCGTCGATAAGGCTATCTACACTAGACGACATGATAACACTGAAAGGAAAGAATGTTCAGAAAAGAAAAGGAAGCTCGGGGACTCACCACAGGAAATGCGAATCGAACCAAGGGAATAACCGAGCTAGAAAACCCGAACTAGGAACCTCAGACGCGAGCTCAATACTAACGCTGAAGACTTTGTGGAGAAGAAATGACCAAGGGTCCCCCACTATTTATAGCCACTGCATCCGGGCGTTAACGGTCAAGATTGAGATGATCCAACGGCTCTCAAAGAAACCGGCTACGGGCTCTTCGAGGCGAAATCAGTTTAGCGCATTTTTTGACGTCCGCGAAGTCCAAATCGCGTGAGGTCCGCGCGTAAACTGAACACGACCCAAGTTTCTCTTGATCGAGCCAGGCACTAGACCAGTCCAGCTAGACGAAGCGCACGAGGAAGTGGCATGAGTACCGAAGCCAAATCCACCCGGCGCGTCATGAACTCCCCGCACTGGGTCAACACCGCCAGCACAGGGTGTGGGGGCAACTGATGGAGGGTGATTTGGCCCGACCTCGTAGCACGGGTACACGTGGGCATGACCTTATTCAAGCAATGACTCAGCGTGACAGCACAGCAAGCACAACCGCAACTCGGTGGGAAGGGCTCACCGAGCTGAGTCTAGCAACTCGGCGGGTTAGGCTACTCGCCGAGAGCCGCCTAGCTTGCACCTCCTTCCCAAGGCCGAGGCACTCCAAACCACCTCCGAGCTTGGGGCCCCTTGACCTTTTTTAATGCCTGAGCTCCTCCTAGTGGATTTTAGGTTACTCCCAAATAGGACACCACGATCCGCCTCTAGATACCCCCGAGGTAGAGACACCTCGGGCCAGACAGCTCGATGTAGTTTTCCACAGGCAGCTCGCCACTTGCAGGGTAGCTCGGTATAGGGTAGCTCGCAGAAGAGCAGTTCGGCACATCACAGGAAAGCCTCCTACCCAACCACCGTACCCGACAAACCTGGAGACTGCACCCACGCCTCTCGTTAGACAGTGTCATGCCCGCCACTTTTAGAAGGTGTCTTACACCTGACAGGTATGTACCCTGCAAGGACAGCCCCGCACGTGCCACCTCAGCCCTGATTGTAACGGCTGCGGCAGGACGACAGTGGCGGTTATACCTGCCCTATCAGAGGTAGGTGGGCCTGATTCGACAGAGTTCTGTTATAAGTAGCCCAATCCCAAAGGACAAAGGTAACTTCCTGATACTCGCGCTATCTGCACTCTTAGCTTTCTTCCTCTCTTTGCATCTTTCACAGAACTCTAACTTAAGCGTCGAAGCGTTCCCGTCGGGTAAGCCCCCAGGGATTCTTCATCTTCTCCATCTCAGGTACCTTTCAGGAGTCACGCAAGTGTCAGATAAGAGTGATCAGATTGCGCACCATCAACCATCAAGTCATGTAAGTGATTTGATCATTTTTTTCATTTTAATATTTAAATGTGTATAATAAGTGATGTAAAAGATAATATTTATAAAATTTAAATTATAATGATAAGTTATTATTATTATTATTATTATTATTATTAAAAATCAAATTTTTAAAATATATGTTTCATTTTTACTGGAGGTAAAGAAAGAACATGTTTGTTGACCCTGGAACTGACTCCTATAGAATAAGTTCTAAGTTCTACTTTGAAATCAAACCGAATTGACCCATGCTCACTCCTAGAATTTACCATAGGGTTTGAACTTTTATTGTAGTGTTGTAAATTAAAAGTGTTTTACATCACTCCTAGGATTTACCGCTTTTTGTTTGGCATCATGGGGCTACAAAACCGAGGATAGAATATATCCCCCTCTACCCCCAAACCAGTTGAAGCAAGAATTGATCCTAATTAAAATCGGTCATGCTACAAACTGGTCTATGCAAAGATTCAGTCATATTCAACCCCCCGCCCCAATAGCAACCTTGCAGCACTTGCAAGTTGCAACCTTACATCAATTGTATGTTATCATTTAAGCATATCCACTCTCCCCATTCTATGTCCCCCCCCCCAATAAATAAATAAAAATTAAATAAATAAAGAAGAAGAAGAAGAAGTAGAAGGTCATGTTTGGGAGTTCTTAAGTTAAAATAAGTGTTTATTCGAATAAGTACTTATTTGCATTTGGCATCCAACTTTTTTAAATTAGGCGTTTGGTAGTCTTTTTCTCTAATAAGCACTTAAATAAGAGTGCTTTCACTTTTTCTCTAATTGTATAAAAGCACTTTTGTGAAAGTACTTTTACAAAATCACTTTTTTGAAAACACTTTTAAGAAAGTACTTTTGTAAAAGTGATTTCAAAAGTGCTTTTGTAAAAGTACTTTCTAAAAGTGCTTTTATAAAAGTACTTTCTAAAAGTGCTTTCATAAAAGTACTGCTTTTGTAAAAGTGCTTTTATAAAATTCAACTAAGGATAATACTAAAGTTCAACTAGAGATAATTTTGGAAGAAAAAAAATTGAATAAGTGCTTATTGTATAAGCACTTAAAAAAAGCTGCAAATTTGGGCTTAAAAAAAATAAGCCCTTATTTTTAAAATAAGCACCTATTTCAGGCTTATTTCCCAAATACTAATAAGTGCTTAATGGCCCAAATAAGCACTTATTTTTAAATACTCCCAAGCATGGTCGAAGAAGAAGAAGAAGGGCATACTACCTAGGCCTGGGCTGCACACAGGCCAAGCCTCAACATAATCTAGGCCCAAGAATAGAAATATGTGGACCAGCCTAGGCTAGAAATAATCACCCCCTTTATCTATGTGACTCTTAAGGTCCATTTGGTTTATAGTCGGAATCAAAATCCCTTGAAAATGGAATTGGAATGGTATATTTCCATAGTATGTTTGGTTCATATAGGAATTGAAATCATCTGGAATGGGGTTTCATTCCCAAGAAAGAGAGAGGGAATGGATACTGATGTGGCGTAATCCGGCTGCTCCCTGCTGGATGTGATCTGGCTGCCAGCAACAATGAAAACTGGGTTCCTAAAAGAGACGAGTCAGAGATCCCGGGGTGGCTCACCCGGCGATGATACTCCAATGGCTAAGTTAGAGCACAGTAGTAGTGGAGAGAGCTTGATGATGATAACAGTGAGAGAGCTAGAGAGCTAGAGATTACACACACAACAATAAGAATAGAACGTACCTCGCCCCAGGGGGGGCAGAGTCTTTATATAATGGGGTCCATGCGGGTTGGTGGAATAGTTACCGGATCCTAGCTGCGTGTTAGGTGGGCGAAACGCCGTCAAACGGTAATACTGTCACATGTCGTCAACGGTAATACTGTCATACGCCGTCAAACAGTAATATTGTCCCTTCCCGTCAGAACTGGGGAGTTGGTGAACTAATGTGACCGTGAGGTACAGCCTTGTAGGATACATAGTACTGTAGTGTGCTCCTCGAGGTTGCCATTCGGAGGTCTGAACGATAGGCGAGTTGCCTGTAGGATATCGAGTTGTTCGATGGCGAGCTGGCTGGTAGCGAGCTCCTCAAGCTTGTGCTCCTTAGGTCTGCCTTGACACGAATGCTGAAGTGCCCTTGGACCGAAGTGATCCATCGGTCCGGGCACGATTTGTAACGAACTTGGTTTCGCTTGTCGCGATCTAGTACCGAGACGATCTTAGGTCGAAGTGACTTTAGTTCAGGGTACCAACTTACCCGAGCTCGTTTTGTAGCGAACTGATTTATGCTAAGCTGTCACTCGTGTTGAGTCATGTCCACGTGTCTCCCTGTCACGAAGTCGGGCCAAATTCTCCTTCATCATATACTATTCCACCAGAAATAGAAATGAAATTCCACTTCCACCCAACCAAACAGTAAGAATTATAATGGCCCATTCTGATTCCGATTCCATATCTCTATTCCTGCAAACCAAACGGGCCATTAGATTGTCAAACTACTTTAATTTTATGAATATGATTATTGTTGTAGCCTGATCCCGTGAAATTTAACACCATTACTTTCAATTTCTACCTTACACAAGATCCAAGCCATGGTCACCACCATGAGGGGTACAAGATTTCCATGGTTTGGAAGGTGCAATTCTTTATAGCCATCACATATTCACGCAAATCATTTGAACAGGATCCTCCAGCCTCGATTATTGTTTTTCTCCTCATCTTATCTAATGTTTGTAAGATGAACTGGACCAACCCAGCCTGCAATTTTAGAATATTTGGATTTTTGGTCTTCAAGCTGAATCTGAAATCAGAAGTTCGGGCCTTTTAATTTTTTGAGCTGAGCTCTGGCCTAATCCTTGTCTTACCTGAGTCTCACTCAATTATATATATGTATATATTATATATTTATATATATATACATAATTTTTTTAATAAATTATATATGCATATACACATACATACTAATTTTTAGTTTGAATTAATTGACCAATCCAAAAATCTGAATGCATGAAATTTTAATACGAACGAAATAAGCTCAAATTGGATATTTTGGATTTGACATCGGGTTCAGACATTAGACCCAATAATTAGATTGAGCCTGGGTTGAGCTAAAACCGGCTCATCCTACCCGACATCGAGCCTCAATTCGACTAAACCTTGTAGGGAGTTGTCGTCAGATGTGCCATTGCGCACGGTCATCACTGGAATAATCCAAACCACAAACTTTGGCCGGCACTCTAATCGAATGAATCCTTCTCTACCTTCGATCACTTGACAGACAAAAATGGCCCCCTCTTACTGCATTCACTTCAGTTGAATAATAAGAGATATCTACAAGCCAAATTCATGTTCAGAACTCAGAAGAAAGAGCAGTAACAGATTCCGGAAGAGCGACTGGATGATCAAGTACTCTTCCACAGTTTAGGCCAGCAACAGATGATCGAGAAACCGGAAACAATTTCCTTCCTTACTATCCAACAGTAAATCAGTGGAATTATCTATTTATAATCATGCGGATTTGATAGCGATGCCGCGATAACACATACAAACAAGGGATCTTACCAAAATTTTCAAGTAAAAGGTGAAAACCAGAGGGAAATTTTGCCTGGAAGATAAGAGGTTCAAATCGAAACGTCCTCCTCGCTTCTGGATAACACGCAGAATCATCGACGATGAGGTCAATAAGAGAAGGCATCAAGTCATCAAATACTCGTCTCATCTATTTGTTTGCGTTTTGTAGAGCGTGCGATCTGATTCATCTCCGCCATGAGACACCTGTTCGTAGTGACTCCGTCGAGAATCCTCTCTGATCACTCCTCTGATGACTGGTTTTGCACCAATAAATAGAATGGGTCCCACTCCCACCCAATTAAACAGAGGGAATATAGCCGTCCGATGAGTATTTTATTTATTTATCATTTTAAATAAATCTCGAGCTTCGTCATCGTAACCGGTAAGAGCAACGTGGTCAAGGAGGCTCAAATAACTGTTAGTCAACGTTAGATATCCGTCAAATACGTGAGCAACGTGACCGAATTCATCTTGCAGGGCAAAACTGAGCCCCATACTTGGCTCCGAGAAAGGAGGAAACGACACTTGTCAAATGCTCCTATTTTACGTAAGAACAAATTATATCACCCGTTGGATTGGAATCCTTGGTGGGTGATTTATGCCAATTACCTGATTCATTTTGCAGGGCAAAACAGAGCCCCAGAAGGCCTAACGCTCCCGTCCGATTTGTCTGACACGTGTCATATGCCAACTATAACTTTGAATGGCCGGTGAAGAGAGAATCCATCCCGCGAAAATACGAAAGCAAAAGCTGCCATCAGAAAGAAGGAGCAATTTCGAATTGAACCGAAGTCCGAAGGTTTTCATTTTTAGGGTTTCAGCTTCGAATCGAACGTCAAGTTTTCATTTTCAGGGTTTTAGAAGTGAAAATCCGTACATGAACAATTTCTGTTTAAAATGTCGACAAACGGAGACGAGGAGAGCTCGCAAAGAGTTTCCATGCCGTCGGCCAGGCTTAGGTTAAGAGCGGATCCTTTCCTGCTGGCCTGTAGATGCTTCAGCGTCTTGACTTCTTTAACGGCAATTCTATGCATTTCCGTCAATGTTCTCTCCGCCGTCAGGTCTTTCAAGAATGAATCTGACGTAAGCAACAGTGTCGTTTCTGCATTAGCTCTCCTTTGTCTGCATGTATGAGATGTTTACATTACCATCATCCATTAACAGATTTTCGATGGGATCTTTCGGTGTTACGCAGTTGCCATCGCTTTTTTTGTGGTTATTGCAGAGACAGAGTGGGAATTTGTTCTCAAATTCTGGAAAGTGAGATTTTATTCATTTCGTTATTTCTCTAGCTTGTTTTCTTATGACGGCCTCTTATTTGCATTTTCGATTTAAAGTGTTTGAAGTTTTTCCTGGTACAATTATGTTACTCGTACTTTTCGTTCCTTTTCGACGTTCTGCTACGGATGTAAAATTCTTATATGGGGCCTGTCTTGAGGTTATTAACCTATCATAGCATGTGGCATGAACCATATACTGGTGATTAAGAATATTTAGGTAGTTTGAGGAGAAAACCACCTTCTACTCTGCTGCATATCTGAGTCTTAGGCCCAGATTTATGGATTGCTTGGCCAATGGCTTGTAGGAGTTGCTGTTGGCACTACGCCACTACTAGATTAGCTTTTGTTGGGGATATACCAGGTTAGCAAGGAGGCTTGCTTCTCCTTCTCTTGTTATTTTTACTTAGTATGTATAAAACTAATATAATCCAAATTGATTGTTTTACCAATTAGAAATAACAGTTGAGCAAGGAAAAGCTAGGACTTGTACTTTCAGGATTTTGGTTGGTTGGACAAACTCTTTCAGGATATATGGTTAGATGGTTAGACTAACTGGTTTGGTGTCTTAGGAATGAGATAGGACTGTTGTATAAAGGAAAGTAATGGACAATTACAGTGAGTAGGAGTAATCTTTAACAGGCTGCACAAATTGTTTTTAAGCACAGAAAAATTCAAATTCATAGAGATCAACTCCCTTTCTCAATTTAGCTTATACAGTCTCAATGTTCTTACAAGTTTACAACTAAGCTTCCTTTAGGAAATTACCTTCCTTGCTTCCTTGTGAAGCTTAGGGCGATGTATATCTTTATATGTTATGTCTGGCTTTCATTTTAATCATCCCAATGCTCCTAGTGTGGAATCAGATGCTTTTTTTCCTACTTTACACAATATAGGGTGATATATTTCATATGAGAATGAGCTATCATGTCATATTTGGAGAAACCCCTAGCATGATTTACAAATGTGGATCAGAATTTTTGATAAAAGATATGGAAAAAGTTTTATGCCGCATGCCTGCTTCATAGTTCACAGAGCCCTCCTCAGTTTGTCATAATTCGGAGTACTTGAAGGATATCCAAGAAAGAGAATGTAAAAATTTTTGAAAAAGAAAAAGGATGCCAAAAATTAAACTTAATGGATCATGGAAGAGAGATCAAAAACCAGTTCACATGCAATGTATTAAACTCATACTTGCCAAAATAAATAAGTACTCAAGCTTTTCATAATTAATGGTAGGTGAAGGATACAAAAGAATAGTGAATATTAAAAAACTAGCATGAGTTAATAAATCTTATGTCAAGCATAAGACAAAAATGTAAAAGAATCATGTTATGATAATAATGTGCATTGCCATAGCAACAGTCAAGGCGTTGGTGTCTATAGACAAAGTGACAAACTATAAAGGAAATCAGATGTCTTGCAAGGGAGGTCAAAACAACATTATGTGGGTGAAAAGAATGGCAAATGGTGTAGCTGATATGCTAGCCAAATTAGGAATCAATAGGGAACAACTTTTCTGGACTCTAATGTGATATAAATATAAAAGATTAGGTGGGTTTCCTGCCTATAACACAAGATGCAAGGCATCTTGTACATAATATTCTTTTATTGAAAGTAATAATGTTACATAATGACCTTATTCTTTTATATTTTATATTTCCATCATCAATGAAATATCACTTTTCAAAAAAAAAAATAATGTCACACATTACACAATTACCGATCAACAAAATAACAATGTGGATTTCCAATTAATGAAAAAGTATCACACGAAAAAAAAAATGCCACAAGATGTACAAATAAGATTTTTTTTGAGATTTCATCTTTTTTGTTGATTTGAGTAAATTTGTGCAAAGAAATATTTTTTTTGCACATGTATATATGCATGAATAATTGTATAATGTAAATTTATTTTTGTTCCATGCACTGACCTTCTACTTTTCAAACTCCTCCAAGACATGTAAAGTTACAAAAAGATGGTATAGAGGGGGATAGGTCTTTTGTTTAATGCTTTTATTGTGATTTCCAATGGTAAGTTTCAGTAAAACAAAAAGTTACTGCACATGCATAACTTTTGGTTTTGTTTCTTGCTATTACTAAATGCATAAATAGGACCCATGTAAATCAATAAAACAGCATTGGTTGAATTTTGGTTAAACCCTCCAAGCTAACAGTTTTTTGTGAAACTGACAACCGAAAGAACATTGATTAGGGAATTGAACCCATTCCAATCCAAAGCCTAGGCGACAGCTGAGCAGTTCAATGGTATTTCTATTTTCTAGTCCAATTCTAATATGTTGCTGTCATTGTTATGTTTGCATGCCAAATTATGGGCTGTTACCAATTTTGTCAAAAAAAACAAACAAACAAACAAAAAATTTATTCAAGGTAGATCCATTATCCATCCTATTAATTTATTATTTGTATTTTCATTGTAGTAATCTATGATTGACAATGCATCTAACATTTTAGGGTTTTAATTCTTCAAACAGATCTATTCTTTTTACATTTCATTCTTATAGTCGTGTTGTCTAATATCAATGTCAATTGTCATGCTGCAGGTACTGGAGTATTGGGTTGGCAGGGGCATGCTGCAGATTTTGTATGTCTCCTGTTACCATAAAGATTTTTTTTTTTTTGTTCTTATTTTTAAAAGTTGCTTACATTGTTAAAAAGGATATTTCGTCACCTAAGATGTTAAGAACCAATAAATCTTATTATATTTTATTGTTTAAGTTGTAAGTGATGAGTTTTCTTTTCCAGTGTTGCTGTGATGACAAGAGCTTTTCCTGATGAGAGTGGAGAAAGGAAAGATCTTGTGCTCCTTCAGAATATAGCTAGCTATCTGCTTCTTGCTTGTGGCCTGGTCTATGTTATTTCGGTATGATTATGTTTTCACCAAAAAGCTATAAAATAAAAAGGATCATGCTAGATGCAGCATTATGGTATTTTTGATCAATATTTGTTCTTTTTCTTTTAACTGTATTAATATCCCAAACAAAGAAACTGGTTGATTGAGCATAGAAAGTCTAGTTGACTCAGTGAGAAGTTTTTAATCCGTTGAGTTTATAAACTATATGTGTCAAGCATAAAAACATCATGCTAGATGCAAAATCATGGTATTTTTTATCAATATTTGTTCCTTTTCTTTTTACTGTATTAATATCCCAAACAAAAGAAACTGGTTGATTGAGCATGGAAAATCTAATCGACTCAGTAAGAACTTTTTAATCCATTGAGTTTATAAATTATATGTGTCAAGCATGTTGACTCTATTGAGTCAACGAAATTCAAATAAGCTGCATGCTCAAAATTATTTTTCCCTTGAACTTTTGATGACTTCGAAAAGTTTTCCACAATTTTCTGAAGCCTGGCAGGGCTCTAAAATATATTATCTATGTATATCTGTGCAGCATGTAGAAATTCTCTTTATTTTTGTAACCATTTATTTTAAGCTAGTTTTCATATGCAATACTTCCTAAGGCAACTTCAACCTGTGTCTCTGCACCAACTAGTTAGATTGAGCTTCTGTATTTAAAAGTATTGATACTTGGTACATGTTTGGAATATCAAATTCAGGGTATATTATGCATTGGTTTTCTTAAACGTGCTCGGGAACAAAAAGAAATCACAAGGGAGCAAGCAGTAAAGGATTTGGAGGTAAGCCATTATGCAGTTATGGAGAGTTCACTGTATACTAGAATTCTTATTCCTTTTTGGTGGGATCTGATTTGGTTTCCTGTTGCTTGTATTTTTCATGTTTTGGAGCTTTATAATTCTCATAAGTAAGAAGTTTATTTGATTGAATATTGTCCATTATTTAAATTTCAAGCCCATATTGTAGGGGGGCCATAATGCATTTGTTTCAATTACTCCAGTGTGTTATAGAAACAGAATGAAAATGAACCAGAACACCCTTAACATCATTACAATACATCTACTGAAAAGGTCAATGTTATGTTAAATTTCTCTACTTAATGCCATTTCTGCTCATTCAGGATGACCTTTCCAAATACAAGTTGGTCTCATTCAGGATGCCCTTCCCAAACAGTTATTTCATAAGTGTTGAAGTGTATGCCTATAAGGGGCATTTTTGTTCTTTGAGTATGGCATTGTATTTCCCCTGGTAAGAATCTCTTAATAGGGGCACTTATATAATTTTGCATATTCAAAAGAAAAGGTAAACAGTTCAGGTCGACAAGGGAGAAGAGTTCAGTTTGTCTCTTCTTCCTTTAGACCCTTTTTTCTCTCACATCTTCTTTTCTTCTTGTTCTCTACTGTTCAAGACATATTTCCACACCTTTTTCCTTTCTTTTTCTCCCCTTTTCTCTCTTTATTTTTATGTTATAATATGGTGTCAGGGCAATGAACTCGACTGTCACTGTTCACACTCCTTTTTTGTGCCCTAGGAGTTGAGAATTCCTTCTTTTCAAAACAAACAGCTAAAGTGACTTAAAAGGACTGGTCGTCCCTTACAAAAAAAAAGGCTTTAATGCTATAAGTTGGTTGGTTTGAAGTAATTTTGATGGTGTACTAAGCTCTACCTTGCTGCAGCCCTAGACGTGAGTACATGTATGTGTACTGAGTGCAACTGGTTTTTGGCAGTTTATGGTGTTTAGTTTGGTGTATTTTTGTGTGGGAATTTACTTCATCTGGTATGTGGAGGATTTTTGGTACCCTACAAGTGCTTGTGTGATCTTTTTTTTTTTTTGGGGGGGGGGAGAGCTGCAAACTACTGAGCAATGGATTATAATAATCTTTTTGAGCTTAAATTTTTGTAGTGTTTGATCTCGTGGTTGGTGCTTGTAGCTATTTTTCTTCACTGTTTGGTGCCTTTTCCTACCTGTGGCTGCCTGCAGTAGTAGCTCCAAGTCTACTGTAGTTGTGCAATCAGACTTTACTACTTTAGAACACCTAGTTAATTACTGTTAAGCTCAATGATAACAATTATGTACCATGGGCTAAGTTTGTGGAAGTCTCCTTAATTGCGAGGGAAGTTGAATGGGTGCAAGAAAATTCTAAGATTATGGCTTCCTTATGGAACAGTATGGGAAACAGCATCAATGTTAATCTCATGTTTCTAGACACTGCTAAGGAAATTTGGGAACATGCCTGACAATTGTATTCAGGGCAAGACAATGTGGCAAGGATCTACCAACTATATCAAGATTATTTCTCTCCTCAACAGTATGATACGAGTGTATAAGAGTATTATGCTACCTTGAAAAATCTACAAAATGAGTTGAATGTTTACCAGCCACTCTCTCCTGATTTAAAGGGAGCACTTAGATGTTGCCAGGTTCCTTTCAAGATAGAAGTCTGAGTTTGAGCCGACGAGAGCTCAAATTTGGGGAAGTAATGATCTTCCTTCCCTTTCTCAAGTGTTCTCTCACATCTGGAGGACATGCCAACCCTAGAATGATCATTTTATTACTTCAAATTTTGGTTATGTTAGTACTTGTTATTACTCCTCCTAGTAAATGGGGTGGTAAGGGATTATTTTTTCCAGCCTGTAGGGGGTATTAGACAATGGGATCCCTTTCACCTTTCCTTTTTACTCTGGTAGATGATGTGTTCAATCAAATTATCACTAGGGATAATAGGGAAGATATTATAAGGGGATGGAGAATAAACCGAGTTCTAGCTACCCATCTTCAGTTTGCAGATGATTTGATGATTTTCTATGATGGAGGCTATAGTGAGAAGGTGAGAAACTTGAAGGAGTTGATTAAAGCCTTTGAAGAATTTTCCAATTTGAAAATCAATCTAGAAAAGAGTTGCATAGCAAGAATCAACTTGAAGATTGAGGAGATTGAGGCTGTTGCAATTTGTCTTGAGTGTTCTATATCCTCTTGGCCTATGTCCTATTTAGGGCATCAGTTAGGGGTGAATCCTAGGGAGAGTAGGTTCTGGATTCCAATCATAGAGAAATTTGAGAAGAGGTTAGCTTTGTGGAAGAAGAATTATATCTCTTTGGGTGGGAGGATCACTTTGATAAGAGATACCCTCACAAATCTACCTACTTACTACCCCTCTATCTTTAGGATGCCGCCTAGGGAAGCAAAGAAGTTAGAAAAAATTATGAGAGACTTTCGTTGGGAACCAGAAGAGGGTAAAAGAGATCATTTAATCAGATGGGAGGTTGTGGTAGAAGCAAAGAGGGAGATTAGGTTTAGGAAATGTGGTTAAAAAGAATTTGGCATTGCTATGGAAGTGGTTGTGATGGTGGCCTTTGGAGAGAGAGAGAGAGGCTTTAACATGTTGTGGTGAAGAGTACTCGTGGATGCCCAGAGAATGGATGGGATGATGGTGCATCAAGGAGGGCTAACTTGGCAACACCATGGAAGGCAATTCACAGACTTCTCTCACAATTTCTCAATTGTGTCAGGTATGATGTTTGTTCCAGTAATTCTATTCGATTTTGGGAGGACACTAGGGTTGGAGATCTTCTTCTAAAAGACCTTTTTTCCATCTTTGTTCTTTGTTTCTTTGTATAAAAAAGAGGTGATCTTAAAATTCCTTCTTTGTTAAATCTGTTGGCCTTGACTTGGGACTTTGGTTTCTGTAAAGGGTTAAGGGATGAGGAAGTTGAGTGTTTGTCTAATTTGCTTTGCCTCCTTAATAAGGTTTGGTTGGACCCCTTGAAGCTACATAAGAGGATTCGGGCCCCTCATCCCAAAGGGATTTTTTCTCGTGGTTCCTTTTTAATTTCCTTTGCCAAACTTCCTATCAACAGGTTTTCCCTTTCAAAGAATTCTAGTGTAGGCCAATTCCCCCCAAGGTTATGGCTTTGTATTGGGAAGAGTGCCATGGGAAAGTAAACACTATGGATACCTACAAAACAGAAGTGCCTTCCTTTGTATTCACCCAACTAGTGTACTCTTTGCAGATCTCATGGTGAGGATTGTTTCCACTTATTTTTATCTTGTAATGCCACTGCAGAGATTTGGGCTTGGCTTTTCTCCTTGTTTGGGTTGGCTGTAGGTGGGATATGCCAGCAAAAGTAAGCATGATGTTTAACCCGTCTACTTTCTCTTGGCCCCATAAAAGTGGAAGAAGCATGTGGAGGTGTGCAAGAGCATCTTTGATTTGGACAGTTTGGGAAGAAAGGAATGCTAGAATCTTCCAAGCTATCAGGCGTTGAAGGACTGCATTATGTATAAGGCAATGCACTGGTTAAAGACTATGGAACTGGTTAGCAGTAGCAAGCTGTTCCTCCTCAAAGGTAAGTATTTTTACAAACTGCCCCCCCCCCCCCCCCCCCCCTCTCAAGGCTTAATGAAGCTGAATTTTGATGGGAGCAGCCAGGGCCCTCTAGGTTGGGAGTGTTTTGAGAAATGAGGCTGGAGAGGTTATTCTTCTCTTTGGCCCATTGGGCATTTGGAATTCTGTTAGGGCAGAATTGCTAGCTGTCATACAAGGAGTACTTCCTGCAAAAGAATTGGGCATGGAGCAGTTGCTTATTGAAGGGGAGTCTAAGGTAGTGATAGAATGGTTAAATAATCTGGAGGATGTCACATGGGGTTACAAGAATAAGCTAAAGAATCCAAATGGCTGATGAGGAATATGTCTGTTACAATACAGTGGATGGGGATTTCAGCTAATGCCTTTGCTAATATCTTGGAAAAACAAGGGATAAATAGGGAAACTTTGTTCTAGGCTCAACTGCATTTTTGTATTAGCACTCATGTACTTTTTGCTTTAGCTTATGTGTATTCTGTTTGGAGAGGTGGCATCTCACACCTTCCCAAGGGACTGTTCATGTAATCTCTCTCTTTGATATAATGGAAATATGATATTTTATCTATCAAAAGGGACATTTTTGTCCTTTGAGTATGGCATTGTATTTTCCTGTTAAAAATCTCTTAACAGGGGAATTTCTGTAATTTTGCATATGAAAAAAGAAACGGTTAACAGCTCAGGTCAACAAGGGAGAAGAGTTCAGTCTGTATCTTCTTCCTTTAGACCCTTTTTCTCTCGCATCTTCTTTTCTTCTTGTTCTCTACTGTTCAAGACATCTTTCCACTCCTTTTTCCCTTATTTTTCTTCCTTTTTTACTCTCTTTATTTTTATGTCAGTTATAACAATAAGTACAAATAAACCACTTTACTTTTGACTTTTGAGCACCAATGATTTAAAGCTCAGACAAAAAAATCCCCAGTTTCAATCTGATACAAACCAAGGGATGCATGCCAGTTAGAACAATTTTCCAAACCATCACTCAGCAAGTTGACTTGATGATTAAGCAATTAAGTTAATGGGCTTGTAAAAATCATGTTCTGTAAATTATATTTTGTATCTTCTGTTTTATTTTTTAGGCAATATGAAATTTCTAGGTTACAAAATAAGCTTGTCATCCACTAGGTGGACCGACTACTCCACTAACAGGATTGATTTCAGTTGGAGTCATAGTTGTTAAGATCTTACAGTTTATGATACTATTTACAATTCAAGTTCTGAACCTCAAGGTATTTTGTTCAAATCTTAGCCTGAATCCTTATATGTATCTAGTTTACCACTCAAATCTTAAAATTCATTTTCTAAACTTTAATTTTATAAAATTCATGCAATTCAAGTCAATTCAATTGAAAATGTGTTCTCTCTTTTGTCATTACCTTGTTTCTTTTATAATTTTTCAAGAGGCTCTTGTTTTAAAATCTTCAATAGAATAAATTTAGGGAAATTATCTAAAACCTCTTATTATTTTATTGACAATGTCTACTACAACTTCCTGTGATTTACCTCCAAGGAATCCCCTGTCAGAAGTTTCTATGAATCATATTCTTCCCTTATGCCATTCTTTCTTTAGTATCATAAAAATAAATTTAAAATTCACTTTTCATTTCATCTATTTTTTGGTTTAACAAAAAAATACCCCTAACACATACCATCTCTCTCCTTCATCTAAAAAAGATGTTCTACAACTAATATCAGACCTTCAATTTGTAGGGTCTTTAACTGGTACAATTTGATCTATTTTTGTTGATCAGTTTATTTATCCAAAGCCACTCATCTGTGCTACATAAAAAGTAGGAATGAACCTTGAATATTTATGGACTTCTCCTTGATTGAAATACCCCTATTTCTGAATTTGGCTGAAAACATAATTTGAACTACTACATTTTGGTTCATCCTATTCTCTCTCACCATTAAGTTCCACTAATTAACTCTATTCCCCATATTGGTATAAGACAAAACCAGTTTTCCATCTAGGCAGCATGTCAATGGTTCAACCTATGATGTCATAATTAAATAATAAAATTTTAAAAGTAGATAGAAAAACAAAAAATTACAAAAACATAAAGGAAATTTATTAAAAAAAAAATTGGGGACATCTATAAAATAATGCATTCATCATATTAACCTAGAACCCAAAAAAACATGTTAACCAAAAATAAGTGTGATAAATAAGAATTTTTTATTAACGATGGTAATGGAATACAATAAAAAAGAATTAATATCTAATGGTTTAATGGCTCAACCAGTAGTCACTAGGTTGTTATTTGAGTCAAGAAATTTTTTTACAGGAAAGCAATTTAGTGGTTATATGGACTTGAAATCTCTGCTCCTGTGTTGGGTTGACTGGTCTGACCAGTTGATACAACTGCAGGTTAAAAAGAACTGATAAAAAACCAATTAAAACCACATTTCCCTATGAGTGACGGGCCAGTAATTCAACCGTCCAGACCAAACAAATCAGCCTATGAGTAGCGGTTCAAGTTCGAGAGCAGCCACTTCGTGCAAAAAACATGCCAAAGGTTTGGGCTGTATCAAAAGAGGCTTTAGATAGATTCTCTAGAATTTGTTTAGGGTTTTTTAAAACCTTTGAAAGCTTGTTGACCTTGTTTTCCATTAGCATGAGTTTGCATTAATAAAATGATTTTTTTTGTGGGACACATTAGTAAAATAATTTGGCATATATTAATTCTTACTTTTGTATTTTATAAATTTGTTCTTGTTAATGATTTATTATGCTTAATTTCAAACTTGGTCAATTGAGCATATCTGATTTTCACTTGAAACAAATGTTTTTGAACAATACACTCCAATGAACAAATTCAGGAATTGGAGCGACGGAGAGAGGAACTTGAAACATTCCTAGTCTCGGAAAGGACATGAGTCAGACTTGGAGGGCCGTTTTCATGGAACATTCAGCTTTCCAAGCTTGAACCTAGGGATAATTAAAAATTTCATGTCTTGCAAAACCCTGTTGTATGGTTCCCATGTATGTACAGTAATCTATTTTTCTTTTCTTTTTTTTTCCTTTTTTGTTTCATTTCAGTTATGGTGATTGTTTATGAAAATTTGATGCTTCTTTCCACTCGGGGCCAATCCTTCATATGTTTTGGAAGCTTTGTTCACATCAGCTACTACATTCTGTTCTAGGCCGGACAGAGCTTTCAGTAATCACCTTGACATGATTCCCTAGGGTTTTCTGAGCTCAATTTCACACCTTAAACTGAAATCCGGGCCATGCAAGGGAGAAACTTGGTCTGAGTTGATGCTTTAGGCTCAAGCATATTCGGATACCCTAACATGCAAAGATATAATTAATATGTGATACGAAGCGCTATGCTCTTTTACGTTCAACGAATTGTTCGTCCAAAAAATAGAGCTTGAAATGGGAGTTTGAATTCTAATAGGAAAACGTATTGACTCGTGGACATAAAACACATGCATCGTGCTAGCAGCATATGCTCTCTAGAACTGTGCAACACTGCAACTAATAGCCTTTCAACAATTTGAAGCCTTGAGCTATTCAGGATTTCAATCAGATGGACATAAGATTTAAATCGGTTTGGTTTTATTTAACAGACTCATCTTAGATTTCGGATCTGAACTCTGAAGTGATCACTCCTGAAGCTGGAATCACCCTGATGGCCTAATGGATGAAGATTATTTGCAAGGCTGCCTATCAATTGTGAAAATGAGAAATGGCAACAACTTAGAATCATAGATCTGAAGAATAGTAAAAAAACGAATTTAAACAAGAGAAAGAATTGGAACAAACAGTCCCAAACATAATCATCCGTTCAAATTACAAATTACATTACAATTGAGATCTACCATCTCCTTTCTGCATGAAATGACCCATATCTTGGGAGAAGATTGATCAACCCTTGCTCGTTGCCAAGAGAGTTATAATTCCATATTGGTTACATGAATTTGATCAATTCTGGTAGGCTTACAACAACTTGCAGTTTGTAAGGTCCAAACTTCTGTTTCAGGTACCTGTCATTCAAGGTGGCATCATGACTTTCAATGGGTTGTTAGACTTGTAGTCATGGGTTTCACCAACTGAAACAAACAAATGTGAATTAGATCATGTGGTTCTCTTTCTCATCTAACATTCTTGCCTGCCGAACAGGACTTTTTGGAGCAGCAGTTCCCACCTCTTTGTTGACAATTGATTCATCTATATGGTCACAATTCTTCTCTTTCAAGGTGTTAGAATTGTTCATGGTTGCAGATCTCATTGCCCGTGGCAACTTCAAGGGAACATCCGACTCAACCATATTGCTCTCTGCATTAATTGGGGCTTCACTGTTTTCTGGTTGGTCCAAGGGTGGAGCAACTGGAACAAGTTGAAGGGATGTTTTCCGCCATTTCTTTCTTTGGATTGGCTTTGGTGCATTTGACTTGGGCTGCATGAATTTAGACTTGCGTTAGCATAGGAATGTAGAATTACGAACAAAGTGTTTGATAAGTAGACCCATGAAAGGAGTTTAGTTAGAACTGCCATAGCCTGCCATGCGATTAGGAATCCAGCATTAACACAAAGATGAAAATCTCTAGAAAAGATAACAAAAGAAGAGAAATATTACACCTAGAGATTGGCATGACCTGAATTTAACAGAAAAATCAGAGACATGAAAAACTTTCAAAAGTATCAAACCCTTGATAAAAGGTCAAATTAAATATAATATGCAATAAGAAGCATACCAATAATTTCAGAAATGAAAAAACTACTAAATCTTTATAACTAGAAGTCAAACATACCATTGTGTTCCCAATGTCAGATAGGGGCTTCCTCTGTGTCCCACCATCTTCATTCGCTTCAGTTAGTGCACCTTGAAGCAACATTGTACCATGGGAGACAAGGGTCCTATTCTTCTCTATTTCATCATTGCCACTACAGTTTCCACTGCCTTCAGTCACATCTGATGAAAGTGGTTCATCCATCTTTATTTTAACAGTTCCTCTATTTGCACACTTAGCTTCTTTACAGCCACAAGCTACACCACAAGTGGCCCCCGCAGCACGGCATTCACATTTTGCAGTCTTGCATGAGGAAGCTCTACTACAGCTACATGCACTTGATACTGGTCCAAGTTTAGAGATTGTTTCCTCACATGTGGTCTCTAAGTTAATGCCATCTGGAGCACTGACATCCAAGGGATGGGTTGTAACTGTTGTTCGCACTCTAGTTTTAGAACTCTTCTTGACACGGCGTTTGCCAGATTCCACCCACTCATCATCGATTGACTCAGATTCTTCCCCACTAGAACAATCTGATTCAGATATGTCCATGTCCAACAACTCTGGGTTCACTCCACCATAACTGAAGATAATGGAGCTTCGAGGACCCTTATGTCAATCAGAGCAAGCATAAGCAGAAGATCATGGTCTGTCTCAATGACAAATCTTACCCTAAGGAATATAAAGGGATAGAAAAGGGGAGTACCTTGCGCAGGTCATAGATGTGTCCTTCCCCAATGTTTGGGATGTGATCCTGAGAGTTTGTCGCATTATCAATAGGGCAGCTCTTCAGTGTTAGTTTCTAACAAGCCCCAAGACAAAGCAATAGTAAGATTAGCACAAGAGAACTTTGGTAACAACCAATATAATATTGAACAATAAACATACGATTTATGGGCAATTGAACCATATATGGGCGAGTAGATTAATAAAATTTACTTCTATCAATGTGCAGTAGAGCAGATTGAAGAGAAAAGATTGATTGTAGGAAGGAATAGTTTGCATGGAGGAAATCAGAATGAAGAACAAAAATAAAAGTTTATGACATGCAACCTGATAACATTTAGAATTTCTGTACAGCATAATAGGATACAATGAAGCAAAATAGGTTAACCAATTTTCATAGGAAACAAGAAAAAGTAGAAATTTACCAAGTATACAAGACAATAAGACAGTTAAGCATTCTTTCCAAAGTGCAGTTATAAGAAACTATTTTAAATGTTATCATATTGCTTGATCCAAGAGTTGGCAGGCATAGTTCACATTTCATACCCAATGCTAGCAGCTCAACTGAGATGGACACCAAGGGAAATTCTAACAGCTGTGCACATGCTAACAGCAAAGGTGTTTCAAATCTGATAGCACCACTGAAGTTTGATTACACTAGAAGGACACATTAGCCTTAATCTCTGATGGTTGTAACCGTCTAACAAACTGCAACGGTTGAGTATATAAGACTACCTCTCCATCAGCTGGAGGTAGACCTGAATTTTCCCAAATTCCCTCTTCTCTCTTTCCCTCTTTCCCCTTCCCCAAGCAACCATTCAGGAAGTTGAGCTCCCGCAACACAGCTCATATCTATCAAACTACTTCCAAGCAGTGCCTTTATTTAAATTAAAATAGGTTTCAAGTTATAATTTTGTTGAATGAAGTTATTCATTGAATAGGAGCAGCAAATTTGTACACACTATGATGCAACCCAATTAATTTTATTTCCAATACCATTGAATTAGGGGTGATCAGTTTCAGCCTGGCCTAGAAATTCTGCACTTGGGCAATGGGTCATCATGGGCTTGGTTGCGCTTAGTACCTATGATATGGGTTATAGTCAAAGGCCCAAACCCGACCCAGCCCATACCCCAGGGCCTGAAATATAAGCCCAGGATCAGGTTTGTACAGGCCTGGACCAGGCTTTGGGCCTATGAAATAAATTAATAAAAATTTATTTATTTATAATATTTTATATCATATGATGTACAACACAAAAAAAAATATTGCACGAGCCTGGGCTGGGTCAGACTTGGCTTGGCTTTGTGCCTATGCCATTAAGAAATATGGGCTTCAACACTCATGTCTGTCTATCCTTATATAGATCAAAGCAAGGCTTTCACTCAATACTGAGTATTGTCCCACATTGCCTAATTATTAGAATGAAGGCCTATAAGGACAGAATAGAGAACAAGCTATTCTCTCATACATGAGTTGACTCATGTGTATGAGAGAACAACATTTGTATATGTATTATATATAAAATATAATATATACATATAATTTTATAGATATATATATATATTATAATAATATAATATTTTATAATATAAATATAGTATGTAAAATATATAATATATGTTGTGGGTTGGACTGAGATTGAAGCATTGGGCCTAGAGGCTCAACCCTGAAATTTCTGGGCCTGAAGTGGGTCCAGGCCAAGCCCAGATGCAAGACCTAGGCTCAAGCATGGAAATTTCCTGGCTTCTAGTCTAGGCTGGAAATGATCACCCCCAGCTTGGACCTAGGTTGCATTCAGGCCCAAGCCAGCAAATTTATGGGACGGGCTTAGGCCTAGTATGAGCCACAGTTATTTATATATTAAAAATAATATGCATACATTTATGTCTCATTTTATTTTATATTAATATTATATATAAATAGATACACTATAACACATAATACATATTATATAAAATATTTTATATTACATAAAGTATAACATAAGATTTATGCATATATTATTTGTTACATATTATACATAGTCGTCAAGGTGATGCCTAGCCAACAAGGTAGCCATGAAGGGTCATGTACTCACCTCGCTTAACTGTCCATCTATTTTGCACATAGTACATACTGCTATGGAGTATGGAACACTTTTATATTCTTTACTTTTAGAGGTTATAATAATAAAATAGACATTATTAAACTAAAATATTCATTTCATGGGCTTATAATCAAAATAATGGTTTCCAGTATAATCAAAAACAATGATTCCCAGTATCATGATTAGGGGGGTGTCACCTTTATGAAAAATGGAGATGCACTAAAAAAGAAATAAAGAATTTGTAAACTAGAAAATTAAGCACCATCCTATAGGAATTACAAAATACGTTTCACATGAGTATTGGCATTTGTATTTGTTATAATTGCAAAAGCTTTTCTTTGATATGAAGAGGATGAACACTGAGAGCATGAGATATAAACATTAAAGAGTGACAACAGAAGAAACCTAGCAAGTTCTCATAGTTGCCAAAAGAACCATCATCCACAACAGAATGTAAAACACACCAAGAGTGCCAAGACAGGAATAGGCTCAAGAGTATTGGGATGTCAAGTTGGGAGTTCTTTTAATATACTACTAAGCATGCACATGCTTTGCACATGCTTTATTTTTTGTTTTTTAATATTAATCAGATGAAGATTGCAAAATCCAAATCTGGTTACATAAACGCCTCATCCAAATATGTGATAATAGGACCTTTTTGTAATGTTTTATCTTTTTTGTGTATCTTTGTTGTTTTGTTCATTTATCAAAGAAATGTAAGATTTAAATATAGCAAATTGAATGAGGTGAAAGTAGTAATTCAATTTACAAGTTAACCCTCCCAATTAAATAAGGACTAAATTCAAAAATAAGTATTTTAGTCAAAAGAAAGTTCCACAATCTTATTCACATTTTTAATAGTAGTGTAAATGTAGAATTATAGATGTGCTCAATTTTTTCTATAATTTTTGTGTATTTATGTGTGTAAAAATAATTCTCAATTTCTAATGTCACACTTACTTTTTGTTTAATATGATATTATACATGTGCCTGAATGTTTCCTTTTCAAAATTTGTGTTTTTATATTTTATTAATTTTTAATATTTATTTATGACATTAAATGTTAACACGTTTGACCCAAAAGTTGAACAATTGGTCTTAGCAAACAGTAAAATAATGTAATTTTTTGTTGGTTCTAAATTATGTAGTTCATTTTCATTATCAACAAAAATAATTCTTGTTTATTACACTTATTTTTAATTTGATTGATAAAAATATCTGAAATGTGTCTATTCGTTTATATATTTCTGTAATTCTCTATATTTATTTCTATTTTAAATTTTTCATTACCTAAATGTGACTCCATAGGTTGATCAATTTGATTCGGATGGTTGAATACCCACCACTTGGATAAAGAATGGTCTTATTTTTGAGTCAGTTTTAAAATATATGAGTTTATAGTTTAAAAAGGTTGACATAGATCTAATCAGTATCATTTATTAGTGAAAACTATCTTAAATATAGGATTTAATAAGAGAATGGAAAATAGATTGGCGACTTAGAAATGTAAAAAAATTTTGTTGGTTGATAGGACTACTGTTATTAAGAATGGTTTTTCCAATTTCTCTATTCTTTTCCTATTTGTTTTAAATTTTCTAGCAAAATAGCAGATCAGACTTATCAGTTAGGAAAAAAAATCAACAGGATTTTTAGTAGAATGGTGGTAGAAGGAAGAAAATACATTTTGTGAAGTGGGATAAAGCATGCAGGACCATGAAGTATGATGTTTGAGGATTAGAAGAATTAAATAACTAGATGATGTATTATTATAAAAATGGTTATAGAGGTTTCGAAAAGAGAGCCATGTTTTATGAAGAAGGAATTTGTAAGATTTGCGTGAGACTAAAACAATTTATGCAAGGAATGATGAGATTCTATGCAGAAATTGCAAGGTGAAATTTTGGCTCAATGTTTTGAAGAGAGGGGAGAGCACATTGTTTGGTGCCTGGTTTTTGGAAGGCCATTATTGAAAATTAACCCTAAAATGCCAATTGCAAGATAGTGAAAAAAATGTTTTGACAGAAAATTTTCCAATCATCTTCTATGAAATGATAATTAAAAAACAGAGAGTAACATTGATGATTGAAGGAATTTGTAGTAACCTAATTCCACCTAGAGTTGGAGCATTTGGTTGGATGTTAGCATTTGACAGCATCCAATGTTGACCATTTGAAATCAAGAGATTTTCAATTCCAAGCATTTAGGCAAAGTTTATTGGACCCATTGTTCCAATAGAGATCTTTTTTATAGCCAAGATTCTCAGCTAATGATGCATTTTTTAATAGAATATTATTTGAGAAGGAAATTGGTTGCCGAAATATGTTTGCTAATTGTGGAATAGTCATTAGCTCATCATGAATGTAGAGATTTGAGAAGAGAATATTCTGAGGCAAGCTTATGCTCAACTTTAGACTTTATGGAGATTTTAAAGATGTAATTGATGCTTATGTTAAGTCAGATGTATGCTTGGTTACTTGCAAGCTGAAATCATTTCACCTATCAAATGTAATCTTTCATATTTCACTGAAATTTCCACTTCATTAATATCAAAAAAAAAAGCATACATAAATATAGATAACATATTTATATTGCAAGAGCCATGCCCTTGTTGTACCTTTGATGTATGCATGGGCTTGCATATTTAAACTTATCTAGTGATGCAGATCCATTCAATACCAACTTTTAGTTGTGTCCTAGTCCCCTACCAAACAATACCTTAGAGGCATCCATGGGCCTTAAATCTTGCATGTATAAAAGCTTAATACTACTAATAATAAAGACTTATAACATATTATAGCCCCAATAATTGCAAATAGGAGCAGCTTTTAGTGTAGTGTCAAATATGTTCCATAAACCTAGGGAGAGAACTTTGCATATAACGAAAGACAAATTCTAGTTTTAACTATCAAAAAAAAAATACAATTTCTAGTTTTTTTATCAATAAGGACAAATTCTAGTTCGTCTACCACTTTTCAAAAAACTAATGATATTCATGTGACGATGAGTACGAGGGAACAGTATAGATCAATTCCTTGCAACTTGTTAGAAAATTGATGGTGTTTGCAAATCTCTAATGGTTATCAACCATTTGTTTTCAGATATCATGTAGAACTAGTAGCCATAATAATACCACCTGGCCGTATGCTGCAACTAAAAGCAACCAAGGACAATTTCCATGTATTAATAGTCAAATAAGCAGCTAGACCAAGCACCCAATATCTGAACAGAACATATGAAACAAAACAAGCAGCTTTTGTAGCTAAATGTTATTTAACGAGAAATACAATATTTATAATATCATTTACAAGTAAAAATAGGCCAATGGATTACATTCATATCTATGAAAAGAAGAAAGCATGCAGTTTGAAAGTGACAATAAATGGCCAGTCTTCTGATATGGGTATAATATGGATAACATTAGCATAGATCACATCATATCCAATAGCTAATTGAGAAACATCTGAAAAGTCAAAGAAGCAGGCAAAGTCCACAAACCTGTAACTTTTGCTGACGAAGAATTTCTGTCTTTTCTACTTCCATTTGTTTAACCAAACTAGTTAATTTCACTACCTTTTCCTTTAGCTCTTGTATTACAGAATCCTTCTCCCTGCAATCTACCTCTTTATCTCGTAACTGACATCTGACAAAGCCAACAATGGAAAGGTAGAATGTATAAAGAACAGGCATTAAGTGGAAATGGAACAACTAAATCAGTAAGAAAACTTCTTATTTTTCCACCTAAACATGATCCCCAATTCTAACAAATTTTAAATCAATCTTAATGCCATGATAAAAGGAAGACTTTACATGGCATCACTTAAAATAGAAAACCTAGAAGCCTGAGGGAAAATGAGAACAAAGCAAACATATAGAATTATCTCCTTTTAACCAAGACCACGCTAGTTCCCTAATTGAACACTTTTTTTTTTCAATTAAGCAATGTGCTGTAATGACAATATCAAATTGATTAGGAGTAATGAAGTTAATGCTCAAACCTCAGGCAAATATGAAGAATTGGAGTTGGATCTTTTAACAAACTAACCTCTAAACAAACAAAGAAAGATGTGCTAAAACAATTATTAGTAAATAGACAAGTTAAATTTAGATAATCAAAGAAAATAAAATGAAAAGGAACCATTCTCTAGAAATGAAAACAATATATGTGAAACCACCTTGTCCAAGTCATAGTTTCTACATCCCACCAACCAAAAGATCAGTCATCAAAATAAAAACAAAATAAACCACAATACCCAAATATGGAGTGATATAGTGGGTAAAACAAAATGCAACTGAATCAAAATCAGTGCAGCAGAACAAACTCAATACATGCACTGGTATATAAATATACACATATTACACATACATGTATAGAAAATGAGAGAGAGGTACCTTGAAGAAGATGCCAAATTGAACAAATAATTCATAACATTTTTGGCTTCTCCAATGGATCGTATTTGATTCCACCGGCCCCTCCCACTGAAGACACGTTCACGCTCCTCTGCCTCTGACAACTGTGAGGCCATGGACACCAGGGTGCTAGATGAAGTGGCCAACATATTTTCAAGTGCAAAAATCCTTGAATTTCTTGCACCAGGAGACATTGTCTGAGGGCAGTCACTGTAATGGTTGCCATTTTTGCATACCAAGGTTTTTATGCATGAGAGTCAAGAGACCAAATAATGTAGCAACAGACAACAGCATAACCGGTCACTAGAAAGAAGGCATAGCAGCAAGAGAATTTACCTCATATTTTTCTGTTTTAGCAATTCTGCTTCTTCCTTTAGGCTTGCTACCTCCTTTGCCATGGCAGCCCTCCTAATAACAAGGTAGACAACTTATCATCACATACATGAATTTATACATATATCATCAACATCTACACTTTGACCCAACCATATAGAGTTTGCTAGATGAATCCTCTTCCACCATTCCATTCTATTCAGTATCATATACTCGTATTCATTGTTAAATCATCGGTCATATCAATATAGGGGTCATTGCTTGATGTAATGCTAAAATCTTGGACTGACAAGAACAAAATGCAGGTTCTTATCTGAGACCGGTCACTTTGTGCCAAAGATTGGAGTCCATTCATCCATCCCAAGATCCCACCCCCCCTCCCAGATAGCTGGGACCAACATTGGGTAATAGCCTTGTGTGTTTGTAAAGATAGATAGAAAGATAAATAGGTGGATACTTAAGTCAAATTGAAAAAAAAAACAAGCAAAGCAGACCAGAAAAGCGGTAAACCCACCCAAAGAAAAATGATAAATCGAAATTAAACAGAAACAAATATTCCACAATTTGTTCTACAAGTCTATAAGCAGAACGTCTAGCCAAATTACTGAAAGAAAAGAGTTGTATAATTACAATTTTTTCTTAGCATCCTATTTCAATAATTTTGCGAGCTACTAGGATTCATGTAGCCGACCCCATATAGCTGGGACAAGGCAGGGATGACAATGACTAGGGAACCATGGCAGAGAAAGTGGATTAGTAGTTATATGACTAGTCTAACTTGACACAAATGAATTAGAATCACACGGAAAGAAGTGCATGTGAAACCATGAAATAGTAATAATTGTATTATTTAACTTCAGATGAGGGACAGATCTTTTCAACTATCTGCACTACTAAGGTAAAGGCCATCTATCAGTAACTTATGTTTCTCTTATGCATGTCCAGTGAAGAGCTTTTAATCAGTTTTCTTTTCTATAATAATTACTGAGAATAGTTTCCCATTCTGAACCATGTGAATCTCTTGTAGACAGGATCCATAAAGAAACTAAACTCTTTGATGTAGAAAGTAAGAACAGTTCACAAGCAAACCAGAAAAATACAATTGGCGGCTTTGAGTGAAGAATTGAAAGAGCTAAAAACCAAATTAGGGCTTACGCTTCCATTTGCCGCTCATACTCTGAACGAACTTCATGCACTCGTACAGCGACTTCAAGCTCATGTTCAATTGCCTGCATCAGTGCCTTGAAAAAAAATACATTTTAGCAAATACACCTTGTCCACATGTAGCTCAGGCATATGGCTTATGCAAGTTACAAGCATATTATATCTTTCTTAGTTCTTACTCCTAGCAAAATAAAAAAGGAACTCAATAACATTTTTACTAAATAATATCCATGGTTCACTACAATACCTTAATTCCAGGACCATTTGCATTTCCAGCACCTGTGAAATCATAAAATCCAAAATTATAATTATGTTAAGAAAAAAATACTGAATAAAGCAATAATTCTTCTTACCAGATACTTCACGTGATGAAGCTTTCCTAGCTTCCAATAGCTCTTTTAGTCGTTTTGTAGCCATAGAAGCTTCTTCAGTCTTCCGTTGTAAAACCTGACATGAACAAGCAAATTTGAATATACAACCGGTATACTTGCGGAATGTCTTTAACTTCTTAGAATAATAATGCATTTACCATCTTTTGTCTCTGATTCAAGGCCAATAGCTTATGCATTTCATACTCATTCCTTCTCCCCTCCTTTTTGAGCTATTAATTGAAAAGATAAATTCCTATTAGACCATCAAGAATGACAGATAAATCACAACAAAACAGAGAATATATTTTTCGCATGAAGATGGTTGAACTGATTATTGCTGTAACTTAGGCTGTGTTTGGAAACAACGTAAATGCCGATTTGGTGCATTATTGCACCCCAGTCCTAATTTGCACACATTTGGAAACGATATGAAAATACCCTTAAGGTCGAAGTAAACTTGCAAACTTATCAGAGTTTACTTCAATCTTGGGGCGAAAAACTACTTTGATTTTAACAAAGTAAATATTTTTTATCAGTAAAAGTAAATTTATTAAAGAAAAGGATATGAGAATTAGTACAGAGATTGGGTAGCCTCGACTACCCCAAATGCCCAATAACATTCCACCCAATATTTGCCTTACAATCTTATAATAGAGCCCAGAAACATTGTTCCCTGTTAACCCCTTGCTTTTCTAGCTAATCCGCAAGCCCATTTGCTACTCTTGGAGTCCACTGAACTATTAACTGGATATCTTTTGTGATGTGCTTAATTTTCTTGATCTCATTTCTTAATATCCATGGAGTCTTTCCATCCGCAAGTAAATATTCACGCCGTTCTTCCATTTATGGGAAGCATGTTTTGCATTGTTAGTTTCCAAACAAGAAGAGTGTAAAATAAAGTCAAAACCCGGTCCCACTTTGCATGCACCTGAACTGGAGGTGTCATGATTTATAGCATATTATTGCATTTACACTGTTTCCAAACCAGCCTTTTAAGTGTAAAGCCCATCCACATTATAAAAGCATATTACCAGAACACTGAAACAAACATTCATTCTAATACTATAAACAGTCTCAAATCTTTGAAAAAAAAAAGCAGTGATTAGGTCAACCAAAACAATGGAGTATGGATTTAGCATAAATGTAACATATGCCCCTTTGATGCCTTAGAGACAACACTAGCCAAGTGTTGATCACAAAAATCCATGAAACTAGATGCTGATCATATTAGTAGTTGCACATAGGCTGCTTTCTTAGGCAGGCTAGTGTAGGTCAGAGAAGACCTAAGGAGCTAGGTCAAGCCAACCAGAAATTATTGAAAGTCAAAAGCATTCAATGCCCAAAAGGGGCACAAGGATTGTTATTTTAGAATTTAAATATTGCAGGGTTGTTGCATTTGATTAGACATCAACTTTTTCATTTTGTTGATATTCAGGTCCTAACCCTTTCAATTAATTCAACAAACCCCAAAATGAAACCCAACAGCTTCAGTGACAAAGAAGGAAAAAATAGTAGCCAAAAACATACATGGTTAAATGATGGCATGTATTTATAGTGTTCATGGCGAAGTCAATTTATAAATCACATGATGGAATTAGGGAACTAGAACAAGCATGAGATTGATCTGTCTATTGATCTATACTTGGAGAGACAAGAACAAGGAAAACGAAAGAATCTGGATTGGTTTGGAGTAATATCAAAGCTTGGATAGTAGTAGCTCAAAATTATTAACATAAATCTATAGCAGCTAATATTAAATGATACAAGCAGATCAGAGCAGGTAATGTCATGTGATACATTAGCTATAAAGCAACAAAGAAACTGAAAAAATAAAACTGTATCCCCAAAAGAAAAAAAAAAAAAAAGACAAATAGACAGGTGAAACAAATGAGTAAGCTATCTAAAAGAAAACTAGATACAGGTATACAGCCCATGGACAGTGATGTCATAGAAAAAAATTGAAAGGTCAACATAAATAAGATTGTTATAGATAAAACCTAATCAGTGACCTCACCTAACAGCTTAAGCTTTTAAGTTGAACGATTCTTTCACATGGGTGGGTTTGTGCTTGTCCATGCTTCAAGCCTAATAGGCTTTCACATGAGGGGCGTGTTAGAGAATAAAAACCTATTCAGGGACCTCACCTAACAGCTTAAGCTTTTAGGCTAAACGGTTCTTTAACAAAGAAAAACATTTGAAGCATATAATTTCCTAGCAAATGGCTTTGAGAAAAAGAAATGAGTGAAGACATTGGCATTTACAAAGATACTCCCATTCTAACAAGTAGGTCTATTGTCAAATTACAGGTTAAAACTACAGCTGTCAATTACAATCAGGTCTTATCAGGTCAGACGACTCAGACCTGATAGTCCCAAACTCCCAATTACAAACACTAAAGGGTCTGGTTCTGCATATTTACTCACTGAGTTGGGACTGGGTCTGCCATAAACTGTGGCAGACCACACTCATTGACAGCACTGATGCAAATCCATGTAACATAGGAATTGGTCAACTTAAGTTTTAAGAGTAAAAGGCCAATTTCTAGTGTTGGTCCCAGCTATCTAGGGTCTTGGTCTTGGGAGAGGTAGACTGGATACAAACATGAACATTAGGCATTTTGCACACAGTGACCGCTTTCATACTCAAACTTGTTTCCTCACTCCTGTCAGCCCAAGATTTTACCATTAGACCAGCAATGGGCCCTGATTGAAGTCTTTGAGTAAAGGAATTCATTGTTTGTAATAGAGTAAATTATCTTAAAGAATTCTTTGAATTTTGAGAAATTAAAGTTGTAATCACATGACTTTTCTTCAAGCCTATTTTTCAAGGACCAAACGATCTGTTGGTTATTGATTCATCCATCAAATTAGAATTATGTCTTGTAAATCTAAAGTCTTTTGATAGAATAGGGATTGTTTTACTAATAGGGTGTTAGTCTATGATGAAATTTCAGTCTACATTTTTTCTTCACCTCTTGTGTTAGTTTTGGTTTGTTTAGCTAGGACTAGTAATGGTTTGTTAGAGTTGTTTTAGGAGCTAGAGTCATTATTTGAGTGTCCCTATCGGTTAATTACAAGTTTACCAGCTCCTGAGTAATTATAAGTTATCTTGGCTTAATTTCCTAGTTGAGTTTGCGATCTATATGAGGATATAAGAGCCCTCAGGTAGACACTAAAAATGGTCATTGTAATTGCATTATTGCACATTAGAGGAATTCTTTTGATGAATAAAAGTTCAACTTAGTGGATTCTGATGGTTGAAATGTATTTTCTCCTTTTTTTCATTACTTATTTCTTCTTCTGAGTGACCTGTCTCTTTGCTGTCTTATCAACTAGCAAGAGTTCTTCTCTTTCTTGCTAATCTCCTGCCCATTCTTAAGTGGACAGCAAGCTGTTTACTTGCTTCTCCATATTTGTTCTTCATCATGAACTCATGATCATCCAAATAGTCTTTGTTCACACTACAAAGCCCATGATGAGATCTGAAAGTGGTAGGATCTACTTGTTCTACACTAGAATCGCTATAATAAATTAACCAGGTTCAGCCCAAGAAGATCTGGATCTGTACTAAAAATATCACTAGATTATGCTTGGACCTAACAGATCAGCAACATGCATATACCTGAAGGACTTCCTTTTCACGTGATGCTTTCCATGACCTAAACTGTTCAGACTCTTGTTTGATCTTATGTTGCAAGTGGACCTGAAAATGAAAATGATTAAGGGCTTGGTAGGTATCTCACCAACTAGATAAATTATATCTTGCAATAAATGTGCACCTTTTGAGTTTTTATTCTCTGAATCTCTTCTTGTAATCTTTTTGCTGCTTCGTCACTCTTCTGCTTTTGTCTCAAAAGTTGAGATTGAGCATCTTGCTTCTTCTTCAACTCTGACACCTGCAACATCAAAAAAAAGTGGTAATGAGCTTCAAAAATGTGATGGAAGTTAACGAAGGTAAAGAAAAAAGGACCAACCTGTGCTTCAAGAGTATTCAATTTTTGAAGATATTCCTCCTTTAACTTTTGAGCACCACCATCTGAAGCAGATGAAATATTTGCAAGATTGCACTTTAGTTCATCTATCTCTTTCTGCAAAATAACAACAAACACCATTAAGAAATAATCATCAAGAGTCTTCACTTCAAAGCTTCACAAACAAATTTACCATCAAAGCTTTCTTTTCTTGCTCCAACTCATGAACTTTCTTCTCATAGTGTTGTTTCAGGACTGAAGTATCGACTTTTGTAAATCGCTTCATTTCAGCCTTCATTAAACAGAAAAATTGGCAGAATGAATAATGGAACAGTACGAACAAGAACTAAGAATGTTTAGAGATGTATCTGCTACCAGTTCTTCCAATATTTACTTTTTATTTCTTCTTCTAATAATGATCAAGTCAAAGCTTATCCATCAAAACCCAAACTGGAAAGCAAAGTTCCCACTGATAGTATAGTTATTGTAATGTAAGCAAGCTCTAAGATCACATCTTTGGAATAAAATCCAGTTGGAAAAGCAAATCCAATTAGAGACTTCACCAGTGTGCATGAAAAAAGAAGGCCAAAGAAAAGCAATATTTAATGCAAGCTTTTTACCACATTGTTTCAAGTTTCAGGAAACTAGTATATCTCAACCAACCAAGAAATACCCACTAAATTATGTAGTGAATTCAGAACATCATAAATAAATTTAGAGTAAAAACAGTTTGCATTCTACAGAATCATACCCCATAAACTCATATTGTATCTAAGATCATGGAAGTTTCTTTATATCTCATCCCTAATTAAATACAAAGCTCAAGGTGATCAAGTTATGCTAAAATTCCAAAACATTTGCCATAGATCAAAACCAAAGACCAAGTTGAGCTATATAATGTGAGTGAAGTCATCCTCTGCAATTAAATGTGAAGATTGAATGGTGCTATTGATGGTTTAGAAAAGAAAGCATTATAACCTCCTTTTGTTCAAGACGCTTGTCCAATTCTTGGAGCTCACGGTCCAGTTGATCTTGAATGGAAGTATGTTCCAACTCTTTTTCAACTTCATCCATTTCATCTGCATGTGAATTGTGAACCCAATCATATATCACTAAGATTTCACTGAGAAATTCAAACTTGAAAACTGGACAATGACAATTGAGCAAAAACACTTCCATTAAAACACTAAAACAAACTTAGAAATTCTACCATATGTAGTCAATCACAGGCACACACATTTACAGAGAGAGAGAGAGAAAGAGAGGAAAGAATAGATATCAAGTGATGTCTTCTGTGCACATCCCCTGGGCCAACCATGTGTAGTTCCATCCAAAACAATGTTGTCAAAATCTTACGATTCACAATTGAATCATGAAACCCAAGGGTTTCGATTTGAATCTTATTGTCCGAATCCTTTTCTGCAAAAATCTTACGATTTATACGATTCAAATAAATTCAATTAAGAATTAATTCTCTACTTTGTGATGTTTTTGTTTATATTTAGTTTTGTCAAGGGAGATTTTCTTTTAAGCCCTTACTAGAAAATTATTTATTTATGTTATTTAAGACTACAAATTGAGTTTATTTTCCACCATATGTAGGTTAAAGAGCCATTGTATGTGCATTTGTTTGACTTTCAAGTCAAACTTGATTATATCATCTCAGGCTTCTATTGCATAAGTGGTTAATTCTATTATTTTAGGTACATATATGGTATATAGATTAAAAATAGGGTAAAGTCATTTTCCTATATATATTTAGCCCTTTAATATATCTATATTTATTTTTTTGACAAGTTTATAAAAAAAAGAAATAATCTTACAATTTACAATACGATTCACAATTCGACTCAACTTTCTCTACGATTACGATTTTCAAAACATTGATCCAAAATATAATGAGATTAGATTTGATATGATATGATATTATTAAAGAATAGCAATAACATAGGAAGACTGGTGAATATGAAGCAGCAGAGAATTTCAGATCACTCAAACGAATCAAGCACAAAAAGATAAACTTCAATAAAATGGTGTAACACAATGAGAACAAGAGGCTCACCAGAAACCTCAGTGGCTTTTCTATCACAAACAGATGGAAGGTCATGGAGACATTCTGCAAGATAGGCATGTTTTGACCGCAGACCATCATCTTCCAAATTGAGAGAATCCATAAAACGAGTGCTACTAGAGTTATTCAGGCTCTGTAGCCGTAGCAGTTCTCCTTCAAGTTCTTGAATTTTTGAGACATAGGCCTTCATTAGGTCAAATTCCTGAAGAAGGAAAGATGTTAGAACACAAGTAAAGCCATGAATCTCTGATCATAGAGGTTACACAAGAAAAATAGATCCAAATAAAAAAAAGTTTCAACAAACCTGTTTCATATTACCACAATCAATCTCATCCCAACATTTTGCATTTCGAGCTGATTCAATTTTCATAATCAATTTATCTTTCTCAACCTGAGAAATTAAAATGAGATACATGAAAGATTTTAATTGGATTTGAACGTGTTTAAAATAAGCATAACTTGCATGAGGAGAATTGCTCAATGTAGAATGATAATAAGGCAAAGATACTATCAAATTATATGAAAACAGTAACATCTTAAACAAGAACTTATTCTTTGCATTGCTTAAAAAAGAACATTCTCGTCAAACTCAGCAATCTCTAAGGGGTACAGGTAAAATCCAAAGAACAAAGTTGGTCTGTTGGATATTTCATTTGTGGGTGTAGCATTAAAATGCAGCCTTGCAGTAGCCTTAAGAAACATTTAGTCAAGTATTCAAACAAATTAGACAAACCTGAGCATCAAGAGCCCGTTGTGATAGATGATCACAAGCAATTTGGCGTTCCTGAAGCTCCCGGTGTAGCTCTGCATTGCTTGCTTCAAGTACTGAGATTTTGTGCTTAAGAATCTAGAACCAGAAAGATTTTTTTCTCATAAGTTTGATTCCCATGAAAACAATATCATTCATCAACATATCTTGTAGATTTTATACCTCGAGCTCATCAAAAGATATACCACCTTCACCACGAAAATAAAGAAGCTCAGCCTGTAACTGTTCAATTTGGCTCCGCATTCTTTGCATCTGAGCTGCCACTGGGTCACGATTGACCTGCAACAGTACCAGTTAAATACTTAAGTTTCATAGTTTGATGGGAAAAAAACCAAGGGAGGGTATCTAAAATTTTGACTTACAATAGCCTTGTTCTGAATGTTGCGAGCTCGATTGGCATACTTCAAGGTGTTTAATGTTTCCTCGGCATTTGTATCAGCAGGACTCACACAAGCTATAACAAGAATATAGTAAAATAAAATAAAGGCAGAATGGGCAATGAACTCTAGAAAGTGCAAAATAGAAATAATAGTCTCTATAATTTTATTCTTACCCAATTAAATGGGAAAAAAGCAAGAACAAATGAGAAGCAACTCACCAATCATAACCGTTTTGCTATTTCCTCCAAGAGAATCCTGCAAAAGGTAAAACATCAATAAGCAGTAAGAACTTTATCATTTACTTTCATTTAGCACAACTTCCAAATTTCAATATAACACTTTTTATAATATTTTCAGCACTGGAAACACTCAAAATAGCAATATTACAGCTAATGATAGTTGCAGACCCTATCAAAGGAAAGTATCTGAACTTAACGCCATCAGCTAAAACATACAAGTCCATGTTTTACCACCTCAAAGGTTCCAATATTGACAAGATAGAACAGGAGTGCATCCCTCTTTATTGTAGCGTGTTTTTTGAGGGGCAATTCTCTACTTTGTATTCTGTTTTGTGCTCTGCAGCTCTGTTTTTGAGTAATTGGAGTTTCTTTATTTAATATATATTCAGTTGTTTATCAAAAAAATATCATTTTATGGCTTTCTGATAATAAATTTTTTGATACTTGTCAAGAGAAATCGGAAAGGGAAAAAATGAATTGATTTTTATATTACAATCATATATTATTTAAAGGTAGCATCAAAAGCCATTAAATTCTCTTCAAAACTTCATATTTACTTGGTATAATTGGATTTCAAATATTATTCTAGTCGTGGATTCATTATGATAAAACAAATTCTTAAAGAATACTCAATAGTGATTAATGAACAATACTAACTTCACTTGTCTCCTTCGATGTATTTAACTCCATCAATAAAAATGATGAAAAGTTTACTCATTTTAAATTGCACATTTTATTTGATAAAAAAGTATATAATAGAAGAAAGTTTTATATCACAAGTCTTTACAAAATTTGCACTGGCATTTTATGAAATCTTTACAACTTAACATAACCAGTCATTGACTAAATAATGACCAGGGTGAAATAATATCAAACATAGAATGTATTAGTTTTGTTAAAACCATGAAAAGGGTAAATTTTTCAATTAAACTACAACTAGGACAACTTGACCCCGTCAGTGATTATAACAGAAGGGGGAATTTACCTGCAATAACCGTGTTAGCTTGCTATCACGATATGGAACGTGCCCTCCTTCCTTTCTCTTTTTGTCATCGCCAAGAGCACTTATCACATTTCCAAGAGCCAATAATCCCTTGTTGATATGAATTCCTAGGTTCAATATGAAGTGTACTCCATAAGCCAACAGCTTATCAAAAGAGAAACTGATAAACCTTTGAATGATTTAACTTATAGCCACCTTCTTTGAAACGCAAGCCATCTGCTCCTGTCCGTTTTGCACGCTCAGAACCAGCAAGATCCACTAAGTGAAGCTTTGCACATAGAATATCATCACCAGCGTCGTCATCGGTTCCTAACGTGTTAACACAGCGAGAATTTTTCTTTTGCTCCATAGATATTGTGAAGATAGCATGGGAACGACTATAAGACAGAATGACAGAAACCAAAGAGAAGGGATTAAAATGTAAGCCAAGACATGATACTACTACTACAGCAGTATTGCAAGGACTCTCCTAAATGGGTGACATGTGCACACTGGACATCCATTGGAATCTGACACTATGAATTCTTCAAGATACTTCTACGTAACAATTCCCTCTTATCCCCTAGTTTATTTGAATTTGACATAAATGAATAGATAATATAGAAAAATTACCATTTTTCATGTTAAATGCTAATTAGATACAAAGACAACATTTTTTACAGGTATTTAATGTCATAGTTCAAAAAATATGAACAATTTTAATAGTATATACTTTTTCATAGACATGTCTATGAATCCATGTTTTCTCATCTTGCCAAGTCAGACTACTAAGTATCTTGTTTCCAATATTCATGTCTGTGTTCATGCAACACTGTACTACAAACACTTGCACATGCATGTGTTTGTTACATGCATGTCAGCATAGACAAAATAAGTGATCCTATTTATTAACCTCTTGAGCCAATTTAGCGTTCAAATCAAAAAGATAAACTATGTCATTCATTTGTTACTTTGTAATGTATACCAATGTGCAGTACCAAGACTTACCATACTGAGGTTCCTTTTGCTCATTAGGTCATATGCATTACACATCTCTCTTTTTGTTAAATGTAACTACAGTATTTGAAGACTGGTTCATTTGGAACTACTCAACTTTCAAAAGAATCTTGTATGTAATGCAAGTATAGCTGAAACTCAATAGAGGCAAATAACTATGAATTGAGATAAATGTAACGAAATATACTGAAAGTAGAAATAAAAAATTCCACATATGCATAATGCTAAAATGAACCACGTAACCTGGACCATCCTAAAAGAAAAGGTGGGTCGAGTAGAGAATCTCCCTAAAATGACCACACCAATTTCTTCCACATGGAGGAATCCAGCAGCCAACCCAGATAGTTCTAAAGTAGAAAACTCTCTGGATCATTCATATGCACATCTCCATGGTCCACTCAGCCCTATGCCCCCACCTTATATTTGTTAACCTTGCTTTTTTTAAGTTCAAAATGCCCTCAAAATGGGCTTATGTTGTGGCAAGGTTTTTTGGGCCAAAACATTCCACAAATGCAGAGTCAAGAGTGGAAAAAGAAGCATTGGGAAAATTCTTTTAGTTTCCTACATCCAAATTAATGTACCACAGGGAAGGTTCCAAGTTCCTTTGTACCTTTTTAGTATCTTTGCATTTATATATAAATATAACCTTCAGTTGTTAGGAAATTTGAACTCGTTCAAATATTAAGTTGCAAGTAAAGCAATAAAGTTTAAGGAGAATGTAATGATGCATGCTTGTTGGAGCATGAAGCAAGGCCAAGATGAAATGAGATCAGCAAAGAGAAGCACAAACAAGACCATATGGTGATTTTCAAGAACATGATTAGGATAGAATGAAGTATAAGTTAACTTTGGGATGTAAAACATGCAATCAATAATCATCAGATCAGCTGAGAGGAAACATAATCATGACATTTGTGCAAGAACAAGGTGAAATCAGATGGACTAAGAATGCAAAATAGAATCAACATGACCATAAGGAACTCTATAGGAAAAGGCACAGAAGCACGTAAGTTAAAAGGCAATCCCATTCTAGATAAGTACATAGTGCAAACTATTCAGAAACAAACACAAATGACGGGACAACATGTAGATTAAAGAACAAGTCAAGAAAGACTATCATAGATATCCATATGGTCAATAAAGGATACCAACCTTGATTGACTATTCATATTGGTACTTCCAGTAGCACGAGACAAGGAACCCTTCGACAAAAATGCTGCCATCTCTTCTTTTGTTCTCACCTCTGGCTCAGTAACGCCAGCAAGTGTTATGCCCCCACTTGCTGTTTCTCTAATCTGAATAGGAACTCTTGCAGGCACAGCAGATTTGGCAAGAGAAGCCCCTTCAGCCTTTGTAGACACATTTGGGTTTGGATCAAGCAGATCAAAAACTTCCTCTTTGAAAATCTGTCAGCCAACAATATAAAAAAAAAAAAAAAAAAAAGTCTATGAACCAAAAAACAATAAAACAAATTAAGCACATAAACAGAAAGCCTAAAATCTAAAAGGGAAGTAACGAAGTATCTAACCTCAATAAATGATACCCTAATAAGAAATTCCGTTTTTTCATTCTTTGCCTCTACCCTTGAAAATATAGTTTCCATGACTTTTGGTATAATCCCACAACTATTTTCTTCCCCGGTGTAGTTGGTTCCCATTGTATAAGTCTTCCCCGAACCAGTCTGCCCAGAAGGCAAATACAGCATTTAAGTTAATGATAGAACAATAAACATGATAAATGTTACTAAGGTAGAAAATAAATGAAATCAAGAACATAAACAACAATCAAATGTATCACCTGGCCATAAGCAAGAACTGTAGCATTATAGCCATGAAAAAGTGCATCAACCAACGGGGCAACGCAATCCTCAAATATTGAAGAAGAAGGTGAAGCAGTACTCCCATACACATAGTCAAACGTAAATGCATGCGAACCAATTTGCACCTTTATCATTATCAACCAGTCGAGCAACAACGAGAAGTCAAGGTTACAATCTCAAACCACACTTCACCCTCCAATAATTATGAGAAGGGGAAAGCCAAAAAGGAAAGTAAACAAATTAGGTCAAAAATAGTAAGATCGATATGGTACTTGTGGTTCCCCGGGAACAACAGTGATACAATCCGTACATCCCACCAGAAGCTCTGTAGTAATGAGTGGCCTAATATTGACGGCCACTCTAACGCACTGAGACGAATCCTTCTCGTGCGAGGCTCCACTTCCACCTGAAGATTTCACTTCCGAATTCTCCATCTTAAGTTTAATGGAGCTCGTAAACCCCGATCTGAGCAAATAAGTAGCATTACAGCAGTAAATCAATAGACAGATGTACCAAAAATTACATTAATAACAAAAATAAATAAAATGCAAAAGATGATATCTTTAATCAAAGACCAGTGGAAATGCACCGGAATAACATCTGAAATTTAATAAAAGATAACAAAATCCTGTGAGATTTGACGAATGAGCTAAGAAGAAAATCTGAGCAAGAAGAAAAGGAAGTTCGAAACATTTTTTCAGTTAAAACATGAGAAGAGTTAGACCCGAGATTACCTATCAATGACGAATAGTTGAATGAATAAATGTAAGGAAGTTGCAGAAAAAAAATCGTCAGAAAGAGAACTCACGGCGAAGAGGATGAAAAACGAGGGCTTTTCCGGTCCTACAAGCTAGAAGGGGGTGGTGCTTGCGTTAGCGATGTCTGATGAAATGATGAAAGAGAACGATGAGAGAAATTAATTGAAACGGAGAAAAGGCGCCCGCGTCCGAATTCAAAATACGAAACCTGCACGTGCAGATCAACGGGGCGAATGGCGAATCGAGAGATTGGGTATCTGCTTACACGTGAGAATGTGGAGGAGGTTTCTTGACCTTTGACTAGGGTTTAATAGATTTCAGATCAGCTACTAACAAACAGTGCAAACAATGCATTGCAGCCAACAACATACATCGGGAACATCTCCGCATGAACGATAAGGAAGATGCTGTCAATGTCGGCTGCTACATGTTTGGAACAGTGTTGGTAGCGTTCCTTTGTAGCAGATCACTACCCTGTTTAATATAGTTGAAAATCAAGAGCCATTGCCCGCCGAGTTTAGATCTGCTACCAATAACTGTCTGTATTTGGTTGCAATTCTATCCCAAGAAGCTACAATTGCACGTAAGGCTGTATTTGGTTGCAATGCAAATAAATTTGTACTGATTAAAATTATAATAGTGCAAATAATTTGAATGTAAATTCTGATATATTTTTGTTTCAAATTTTAGCTTATTTTGTTTGATTGTGGTACAAATGAAGTAAATTAAGACATGAAGCAAAATAGCGTAAAATCCAAAACAAAATCAAAAGAGAATTTGTATTTTTTTCATTTGTACTCCCATGCATTTGTACTAATGCAAATAAAATTGCATGCAACCAAACACAGCCTAAAGAACATCTTCCCCATGAATGACAAGGACAATGTTTCCAATGTGTGACTGCAGTTAGCTTATTGTAATTCAGATTAGGCTGTTCAACGGGTTGAATAAAATACATGGGACCCATAAGCAACCAACACATTCAGTTAATTCTTTCTCGACTTACTAGGACAACTAGATCTCCTACCTACAAGAACTCTACCCACAAAACACTACATCTGTCCATTGGGAATATCTCCCCATGCATAATAACATGTAAGAGCATGAGATGTTCCCATGTATGGTTGGATGTCATGTGGATAGGTGTGGGTAGAGTCGTCATGGGTAGGAAATCCAAACTCTATAGAAACACTGTTGGAAGCATTTATTGGTAGCAGATCCCTCCCTACCACTCGTCCATTTGATAGTTTGAAAAAAAAAACAAATTTCTTAAACTACCCCTATTGTTTAACTAATTGATAAATTGTATCTTTATTGTTTAACTATTGCCTTAAACCACCCCTACTATTTTTTGACAATTAACTAGCTCTACCCATATCTTAGCGTCCCTTAATATTCCTTTAAAATTTGCACACACATGACACCACGTGTCATATACTCATATAAATATTTTAATACCCAATATTATCCTCTATCAAACAAAATAAGTATTTCTTTTTATATTATTTATTTTTTCTTAAAACTCCCAAAAAACAAAACTTTGAAAATTTCCCTAACCGCATAGTATTTGCTTCAAGTTAACGGCATAGATGGGGCAGAAAATAACTCAATTAGGTTCAAGTAAATACCACTCCGCCACCGCCTAGTATTTACTTTAAGCGTCAGCCCTGAAACGGAGAGATATTCAAGACGTCGATGGCAATGGAGCAGGATAGAGGACCAGAGAGATTTTCACCCTATATTCAAGACCTTGTACATAAAACACCACCGCCTGGTATTACCGGAATGGGCAAAAATCTCTTATCTAAAGATATATTACACTCTATTCGAAGAGAAGAATAAATAGATAGGGCAACTAAAAAGGGAAACAAAAAATAAAAAGACATCATAATCAGATTCGAGACGATCTATTGCTTCAAGAGTAGCCCTATTTTAGATTTCAGGGGGAAATGAATACTAACTTGCCCATTATTCTCTTCTCTGTCAACCGTTCTTATATGAGCATCATTTTTTGTGGTTCGTGGAAGTAAGTGCACGCCTATCATTGGCCCATGGGTTGTTTTATCTTGGCGACCGATTTACAATCACCCGGCTACACTGTAGGGGGCAAATGCAGTTTTAAGGAGAGTGACCAAGTGGCACAACTTAGCCCTTCTTCTCTCCGCAAGTTATCGGTTTCACAATTCTACAATGCTACAGATTCGCAAGTTCTCGATTTGGAAAGCAATTACCGATAAGTTTCATTATGTCTTCTTTACTATTTTCCAACAGTCAGAGTTGTACAAAGAGTACACGGAGTTCATAGTGTTTGAGTCAGTGCTCTAGTGGTTGGAGTAAAATAAATCAGCAATAGTAGGAAAAAAAATGGAGGTCTTTTTTACCTTTATCAATGTTGCCTTTACCTTCCAACCCTATGAATACCGAAAGAAACTAGCGAAGTTTCCAAAGCATGATTTCAATACTGTGAAAAACAGAGAGAGGTAGAAGACGGTGTCTCAACGCACACACACCCTCCTCCTCTCTCTCTCTCTCTCTCTCTCTTGGCTTGTGTTCTCTTTCCTCTCCCTTTTCCCTGTTTTATTTTAAATATTCGAAGAAGAATAAAGGGTAAAATAGTCATTTTATCTTTCCATTAGTGGACATTAATAGCAATGGAGTTTTAGACAATTGCCAGAAAACTTAGGGGTACTCTAAGACAATATGTAAACAGAAAGGGTAGAGTTGGTCAATTAGCTAAACCATAAGGGTAGTTTAAGAAAGTTGCCATTGAAAATTCTTGTCAATGGGAGACATCGTAAGTGGAAATTAGGAAGAGGGAAAAAATATTTTTGTAGGCGATAATGATAAATACACTCTGATTGTTGGATTCAAAAATTGTGTTCCCCTTTCTCGATCAAATTATATGTTTTGTAGGTTATGTTTCAAATGATGTGGATTTGGAGAGATCACATATGTGCCCCACAAACACCCCATATGCACATCTTAGCGTGCATTGGAAACATCTCCCAAAGTTGTTAGTGGGAGATGTTCTCACTACACGATTGGGATATTATGTGGGGCACCCTTTGTGAGGAGAGATGTGAATTTGGGATTCAGTTAGTCCCCTTTCTTCACTTTAATTTGTTAAAATGTGTTTTTTTTTTCATACTTAGGTTGTGTTTGGTTTATAGGCAAATGCAAACATGTACATTACATAGGTATTTTTTTTGAATGATTCAATTGTGTGGATTTCAAGACTCAAGTGCAATCATTTTGTTTGGACAAGAACAATGCAAATTTGAATGCAAAACGTGAGTGTTTAGGCTGCATTTGGAAGAGGTGTAAAACATCATCAGTGTAAAAATACACTAATGACGTTTTACACTGAACCTTAAATATATATGACCGTTGTATTTTGAAATCGATGTACAAAATTGTTTAAGTTTTACATCGATAAAAACTTTAAATGTGATGAGGTTTTACATCTATCATCGACGTAAAACTACACTCTATCCAAACACATGCAAAACTGAACCGGAGTGTAGTTTTACATCGATAATGATTACACTTTTTTACCAAATGCGTACAAAAGTTTACATCAATTCTTGATTTACATTGCATCCAAATACAGCCTTAGTTGTTTAAATCGGAGTAAATGCAATTTGCACATGTACCGAGGATATTCTAACCATTTCCCTCATTTAAAACTAGAATAAGATCCAATTCCATTAAAACCCACTTCTTCATTAAAACCAGAAGAAGATTAAACTCCATTAAAAACAAAACTAGAAGAAAATCGAACTCTTATTGAGTTAATTTTGCTTCCCCTTTTAAGAAATGCATTAACGAAAAAACTCACTTGAAATCTACTAAATTCTATAAAGGTTTTACTAGGCCAGGAGTACAAATACCAATATGTATGGTGCAAAATCTTATATTTGTATTATTTTATATACATTTGTACTGTACATATTTACATTTGTACTCTTTCCAAATTGAGTCTAATGTTGTGTTTGGTTACAATGCAATTTTATTTGTACTAGTACAAATGTATGGGAGTGCAAATGAAAAAAAAAATGCAAATTTTGGTTTAATTTTGTTTTGAAATTTACTTTATTCTGCTTTAGGTCTTATTTTACTTCATTTTAAATGCAATCAAACAAAGTAAGGTAAAATTTGAAACAATAATAAATAAAAAATTGTAGCCAAATCATTTGTATTACCATAGTTTTGCATCAGTGCAAATTCATTTGCACTGCAACTAAACACAGCCTAAGTTATTAACAACACAAATCTATTATATTTCACAATAGGACACAGTAGAATTTCTAGGTTTAGGATTCCCTTACGACATCTCCAGTGTCAAAGGTGATGCCGTCGAAAAGTGCTTAAGTCCCTGGGACAGCTTGGATGTATCCTTTAAGGAGGAAAACGAGGTTAGAGGGCTCAGGGTGATATTCCGGGCTTATAGCTCCAACGGTCATGTTAGTATGTCGAGTTGTCCAGAGGGTGGTTAAGGATTCAGTGAGTCATAAAGTATGAATTAAATGCTAATTTGCCCCTTATATAGGACTTGGGATGCCTATTAGAGTATATACATGTTTGCCAAATGTAGAACACTTGTCGTAGCTTGAGACACCTAGAGCTTGCTTTGCCTTGGTGGAGATCGGGTAGGAGTGTAGGACACCTGGGACTCTGTCAAGACACCTATTACTCGAGCTTGGCCACACAGTGCTCGGCCTGGACATCTGTGGCTTGATTCAGGTTGGCTGGTATCTGGTCAAGACACCTAAAACCTGGTTCGGGCACCTGGAGACTAATCAGGCTACTCGTTAAGCCACCTGTAGCATGCATTGGCCACTTGGTGCATAGTTGTGACATGTTGTGGTGATCTATCCTCCATGTCTCTAATATATGATGTGGGCCCGCGACCAGTTACCTAGCATGTTTACTTTATGTGTTGATGATCTTTTTGCATGTGCCGCTATGTGGTCACTTGATGGACAAGTGTTGGAGTGTGGAGCTCTCCTTGGTGGGAGCTCGTATTGACAGAGAGTTCTCCTCAGAGATCGATAATGCATGTCTGTACGAGTTGAGTTGAGAAGCCCAAGGTGGTCTTATATGTTGCTAAAGTGACTTGTATCCTTTGAGATGACAACAATATGACGATCTCCAAACTGAAGGCAAGGTTGTAAGTTCACCCAAACGTGCCACGTGTTTGATTGTTCGGAGATCGGGTTTATTCTCATAAAAAGGTATCTACTACCTTAGACTGTCGACCAATATGATATCCTCCTCCATCAAGCTACTCGCGTCGCAAATGACAAAGACTAAGACGGTGGTGTAAGTCGGGTTGGCTCGAGCTAACAATTTACAATGCTTTGAGTTCGGTCTTCAAATTGGGTCTATTGAAATTTTGACAAATTCTCAATCCTAACCCGCAAAAATTGCACCCACTTGCCTTTGAATGCTTCATCTAGCTTCCTATTTTCAAGTGAATGTGCAAGGAACTCTCCCACCCAAGTCTCCTTTACTAAAGTGGAACCCCCATCTCTGAACCAGAATTAGCCAAAAAAGGAGTGTTGGAACCCAACTCTTACATATATGGTTGTTCTAATAGATGTTAGTTCTAAATATATGTTAGATATTACTATTATAGGAATAGCAATTGGTACCCAAAAATTGATTTGGAGTACAGTAAGCCAAACATTGCTCGATTTAGTGTTTCTCCATAGGTGATTCACGAAAAACTAGAGAACAATGTTTTCCATTTGCTAGTAAACGTAAATGGCTGAGATGAAGAAGGGTAGTGCACATTCCTTTTTTTTATTCGAAGAGATATGAGAGCAAAGTTTACTTCAATTTTTTCAAAGAAAACTTTTTATCTATTGTCAATGGAAACATCAACATAGTTGCAAATTTTATGGATTTGCAATACATATTTCCATCTCAAACAAATGTTTGAAAAGTTGAATCAGGATATATTTTTATCATGATTTTGCATTTGTATTGGAAATAAACGAAGCCTTAGGCTCAGTTTGGAAAGAGTACAAATACAAATATGCATTGTGTAAATACAGGTTTAAAAAAACAAAATTCAAGGTTTTACCATGTACATATTTGTATGTGCACTTCTTTGAGAAGAGTATAAATGCAAATATGTATAGTGCAAATACAAAATTTAGAAATACTAAATACAGTGGGTGTTTGGTTTTGTTTATGTTTATTGAGTAAACATTTTGTAATTGTGTGGTTGTAAAACCAAGAAAAATAATTAATTAGGACGTTTATGACACATAGACGCCATTAGGCACTACATCAACAAAGTGCCAATAAACGCCCACCCATTTCAGAAAGCTCCAAAATGAAGCTTCCTAAAATGAGAAAGGTGCACAGAAATCGATGTTTGTGCAAACATCAATATATATGGATGTAATTAATGAGACATTTGTTGGTGAGGTGCCTATGTGACAATGTTTACTCAATAAACATAAACACGGAACCAAACACATATACAAAGCTTCTCATTGTACATATTTATATTTGCACTCTTTCCAAGGGGAGTCTTGGTAGCACTTTAACTTTGCATTATAAATTTTTTTCCTTCAAATTTAAAATTGTTGATTTCTTCATAAAAATAAGTGTTGATAACGTACATACGTATATACATGTGTGGGATACATATTTATATACACAAAATTTCTTTTGATATTAATATTATAAGTTACATGAGGGAGGGTGGGCCAAAGCATATTTATATAATATTTATACAAACTTTTTTAAATATTATACGTTATAGGGGGATTAAGAGGGTGGGGACAAAGCTTCTAAGTCAAGTTCCAAGGCCTAAACCTTAACTCAACCCAAAGTTAGGCTTTTTTCGCCTCTCTTTTTCACACAAGTATAAATTGAACAAATAAAAAAAATCTTTTCTAAAAAAGCGAACAAGAGCATCATAAAAATGCTATAGCATGATCAAGAAGCTACTTAACTACCTACTTAGGACCACAACTTGGGTCGGGTTAGCTTGAACCCGAAAAAAGATTGGGTTGGATTGATAATCAATTCAGGGTTAGGGTTAAATTTTCCACCCATTGGACAACTCGAATTCAGCTCTAATATTGCTACCGTATATATGTGTTATATAGTCATTCTACATACAACCATATGAATTTGTCTCAGCTCTTTAAGTGCTAACTAGTCAGGCCCCATGCAATGTAAAGGTTTTGTTAAGAGAAATTGTGGCATGAGCCTTAGTTAAATTCGTGTTATTTTTTTAATGTTTATCTTAATTTTACTGTTTTTCTATTACATTTTATTATTTTTATTACTCTTAAATGTGGTGCAGGCTTGTTAAGTTGACACTTAGGCAGTTAGGCAAGAGTCTTAAGACATTAGCATTATTCTTGTGTTATGTAAAGTCTAATAAATTAAAAAACAAAAATCTATAAGGCTACATTTGTTTGGGGTGAAAATTAAATCGGGGTAAACTTTATACCACAGTTCGATTTTACTGGTGTTTGGTAAATATGTAATTTTACACCGAAAATTGATGTAAAATTACACTTTGAATTTTATTTATATTAATAATTGATGTAATAAATACATCAAAATTATCGATGTAATAGGTAGCCGCTCTTTATTCCCCTATCTTCTTCTTCTTCTTCTTCTTCTTCTTCTTCTTCTCCTTTCTCTCTCTCTCTCTCTCTCTCTCTCTCTCTCCTCCTCCTCCTCCTCCTCTTCTCTTCTTCTTCCCCCCTTTTTTTTCTCTTTCCGTCACCGCCACTGCAACTGATTGTAGCGATAGATCTGAACCCACCTCCAAAGGGAGAGCCGGAGAGGACCCAGAATAGAGATCGTCTTCAAATAGTACCCCAACCTCGTCTTTTGAAGGGAGAGCCAGAGAGGGCCCAGATCTGAACCATTGCAACCAGTTGAAAGTTGGTTCAGGACTAAAAAACAAACACCATGTGTGTGTGTGTGTGTGATAAATCTCTCACTGCAACAAACCAGAAAACTGGGTAACCTTCATTTACGTTGATGTAACCAAACAGGACAAGTGTAAATGGGCACAATGGTCGGTCCGTATTTTACACTCTCACCGAACCATCGTGTCTCAACTCCATCGGTGTAAAAGTGCATTTACACCGGAAACAAATGCAGCCTAAGGAATTATGGAGAGGGAGAGTTACTTTTTTATTAAGTTAAATTAAAAAACAAGATTTTATTGATTTTAATTAAATTATGTTTTTTATTAGTTTGTATCAATTTTAACTAATAAAATAAATTTTGCTAAGCTTGTTAACAAATCTTATTGTTTTTAATTATGTTAATTTGTTATTAGTTATTTAATTTGTTTTAATTAATAAGTTAATCGTGTAAAGTAAGCTTCTAATTTTTAATATTTTCTTGATAGATATCACTTTTAATATATTAAAAAAATATATTATTTTAAGTGAAAATTTCTCTTATTTTATTCAAAAAATTTCCATTAATTTTGTTGGTTTTTCAGTTAACCAACAAGTTTGTTAATATTTTTTGTTAGCTTCCCTTATTTGTATGATATTTTTCTAATTTGTAAAATTATTTTTTAGTAAAATACACATGGTTTTAAAAAAGACTTGAAAACGAAACCATTTTTGCCATGGGTTCCTAGGTTGAACGATCCATATCTAATCCAAAGCTCAATCGAACAATTTTGGGGTCCAAAACTGGACCTGGAGCCATATCTGGTTCCTAGGTCAACCGATCTGATTGTCTAGTCCAAGCCAAATCTCAAAACAATGGAAAAACTCTCTTGTTTAGTTATTCATTCTTTTATTTTCAAAATTACACAACCGAGTCGAATCAATCAAACCAAATTAGCTCCATTCTATATAAACCGATAATTGAAACTAGGGGTTGGGTGGTTTTTAGGTATTCAAAAAACCCAACCATGAACTTCGTCTTCTTGATGTGTATCAATTTTGAGCCATTGGTTTATTTCTTCTTCTTGTTTTTTTTTCCCTCATGGGAAATTGGCAAAGCTAGGGAAGCAACCTAATCCATTTGATATACCACTCGATGCTTCTAAAACTTAAGTTTGTCACAAAGAAGCTATAAGACAAAGGAGTCAATTCATGTTCACGTAAAGTATTTTTAGAAAATTATCAATACAAGTTTTTACATAATTTATATAATTTTTATTGAATTTTTAACATTTTTTGAAAAATATAATAGAAAATATTTATCCAACATTTTCTAATATTTATTTTTAAGACATGTTTTTATAAAAAAAAAATTATATAGCAAATATGGTAGACAAAACCATATCAATCAATATTTGTTCAAAATGGTAACTAAAAATTTATATTTTCTTGACCCATCTTTTTGGTGTAGTGTTCACCAAATTTCAGCATCAATATAAATAGTGATGTATGGGGCCTAAAACGTCCCATAGAGAGAGGTAGATTTTATATTGACAATATTAAATTATTATTTATATTTATAATAATTTAATTAATTATTAAATTTTATTACATTATTTTTATTACTTGTCTTGTTGCATTATCTATTTTTCTCTTGTTAGTATTTTAGATATTTTTACCCATATTATTTCAATATTTAAGTTTTAACTTAAAAGGTTTTCTAAAAAAATTTAACTTAAACATTAATACTTTAATATATTAATGAAAAATTAAATGCATGTATTGGGAATGTGGAGAGAGATGGAGATAGGAATAAAGAAAGAGGGGGTGGGGGAGATGTTAAAATTAGATGGTTTATTTGGCATGTGAAATAGAATAGGAAATGTTTTAAGATGAACTTTTAGGTGGGGAAGATACTTTATGAAAAATTTCCAAGAGGAGATGATTTACTTCAAAGGAAGGATGATGTGGCTTAATAAGATAGGTTAAAGCTCTCGTGACTTAGTTTAATGGGAGGGTGGAAGGGTAATGAAGGAAGGAGAGTTGATGAAGTAAGAAAGGACAGAGGAAGAAAGGAGAGCAAGGGTGACACAAAAAACCTTGTTTAATATATATATATATATATCCTGATTTTAGATTTTCAATTGAAGATCTATGATAATTCACAATAGACTTTGGTCATTTGAAACATTCCTTTTTTCAATATTTTGTAAAAAAAAAGAACAATAAAATCATAAAACAAGCAAATCTCCGTATGGGAGATGTTCCCAATGCACGGCGGATTGACTGTGGGGCACGCTCTATGGGGAGTACTTCCGAAGTCCAACCTAAGCCTAATCCAACCCAAAATCAACCTTGGAATGGTTGGGATCGAGAGATTTTAGGTTGGATAGGGTTAATATTTAGTAATTCAGGTTTTGTTAGAGTTAAGGTTAGGGTTGGGCTTGGATTGACAGAGATACAGAGAGAAGAGGGGCAATAAAATCTGAAAAAAAAAGTGTCATTTATATAAAAACAAGTTGTTGCCTGTTGGGATGGAGCCGCGAAGACTTGATCGAGTCCCACCTTTATCGAGGTTTGGGAGGAATGGGGATAAGTATCTAGGGGCTTGTGCACTTGGGGCAAGGCTACCATTGTTCTGTGGTAATTGGATTTGCTCTTTAAGAGTGCCTCACAGTACATCACATCCATGCATTAAGAACATCTCCCATACATATATTATCATTCGTGATAAGATGTTCAAAATGCATGGCTCAGATGCACTGTAAGGATGATGTGAGATGCGCTCTGTGAGGAATAGATCCAAATTCGTTGTATAAACCATTAAATAAAAATAATAATTTTTTTACAACATTGAAAAGCAAATGTTCACCAAATGCAGTTTTTATGATATCGGTTGACTAGTTATAAATTTTTCCCAACATCATATCGATCCTTTTAATTACATCAGGCTTATATTAGGACTGAGGCCAATTGAAAATTTAGCAAATCCCGAACTCAACCCCACCCAGGTTGCACTTCACCACTAAAGTTTATCACTATAGCAGCGCTATAACTGGTCTTTTCATTAGGGGCGTGGCTGAATTTATCAATATCAAGAAACCAAACTAGTCAAATTGAAAGGATCCAATAGCAAGATGCCGATTAATCACGTCCACCCACGGAAAAAATAATAAATAAATTGTAGGGTAGATGCAAATAAACATTTTTTATTCTATCTTCGTCTGGCCAGCGAAACGATCCAAAGTCGTCTATTATAGTATTATCATGCTGTTTTATTTGAATATATATATATGGGAAATTCCTGATTACTACCTTGTATTTTGGCTTGAGTGATAATTTGGTCTCCGAACTTTAAAATGCGACAATTAAGTACTCAAACTTTAAAAATGTGGCAATCTAGTACTTGTCATTAACCAGTTTGTTAATTAGTCGTTAAGTGACATTTGAAAAGTCAAAAATGTCCATTCGAATGCCATATAATTCTCTTTAACAACCATCCAAATGTTGACAAAAAATTGAACAATCCCAAATCCTAGCATCTTCTATTCAAAAAAAGTTGGTGACTATTTAGAAGAATCTAGAATTTGGGACTATTCAGTTTATTGTCAATGTTTGAATGGTTGATAAAGAGAATTAGATGGCATTCAAAGGGCATTTTTGATTTTTTAAATGTCACTTAACGGCTGATTAATGAACTGGTTAACAACAATACAGCATGTACTGGATTGTCACATTTTGAAAGTTCGGATACTTGATTGTCACATTTTGAAAGTTTGGGTACTGAATTGTTGCATTTTAAAGTCTGGGGACCAAATTGTCACTCGAGCCAAAATACAAGATACTGATCGAGAATTTCCCCTATATTTTAGGCAGAAGCGAATGACCATTCAACAATGGCCCACATCGTCTATAAATTGTTGAAATGCATTTATTAGCCTCTCTCATTTTATTTATTTATATGTTTATTTATTCGTTTTTCTGTTTGTTATATTTAATTTCAGCTCATCCGGTGGGTCCAATAATGATGTTAAATTTTAATTAAACCAACATTTCAAAGCTAGATCAGCTATACATTTTCTTTTCTAGCCATTGGTGAGAGCAAATGAGGATGTTTGCTCAAAACAATGGGCCCTTTTCTTTCAAAAGAAGGGAATATTGCTTTTTAACTTTGGTTTTGAGATAAGGCTGGATTATATTTATTTATTTATTAAAAAGGCTGCATTTGTTTCAATTTGAGATGGGAGATTTTCCAGGCTGAAATATTAGAACAATGTTTCACTCTGATCTCCTCACATTGATCCTGTAGATCTTTCTATACATCAAATGAGAGGGTGACATATTAACACCGTAATATGGGCAAAACTTGCATGTGGAAGTGATAATAACGAACATTTTAAATCAAATAAAAACACGAGATCAAGGTTTAAAGGCTTTCTTCTTGAGAATATTTAATGCCATCGACGGGAAAGACCAGCTAAATTACATCAGAAATATTATTGCAAGGCTTTGACTTTTGACTGAGGATCTTTGTACATTTTTTATTCTGCTCCCTTTATTCGTGTTCAAGATGTGGAAATTATGAAAAGGAGAGGAGTAGTTTAGGTTTTGTAATATATTTGAATCAACTCAAAAAATTGGGAGTTTTAGTGAGTATAAATCAATTATTGTTGAACACTTTTCCATTGTCAATTATTGTTCAAGGTTTGAAATTTGTTTATGATGTCAAAAGTTAAATTTGGGAAGAAAAATGTAGGGATCCTGGTAATAAGATACTTAAGGTGCAAAGCAGGGCCCTTTATCTCTACAAAAATTCTTCAAAGGGTATAATTTCAAACTCTGATGATAGACCCAAATCTACTGGAAAAATCTATGTCTTTGACATAAAGCCAAAACCTAGGTTCCTCAAGGAAGACTTGTCTTGCAAGAACAAGGACTCGTTGCAGAAGGACAAGAAGTCTCCATCTTGAAAGCTTTATCATACATTTGGAATTGTAGATTCAGCTTCTCTCTGAAAGTGCATTCAATCAAAGGATTGCTACTAAATTTCAATAACATCAGTTTATGCGTTCACTAGAAGACAAGGGAGGCTGGGTTGTAGACACACACGGCTAGGGTTTTCAAGGGACCATTGATTTTGAAGGTACATTGACACATAAGGTTTGGTCTATGGTAGCTGTAATGGGCCTCACCATTTGAACAAATATTAAGCACAACATTTTTTGCTTCATGATTCCATCGGTGGTACACATTGCTCAGGCATGCAGATTTCCGTTGGTTCGTTTCAGATATGTTTAGTTCCTTGCAAAAAGCATTGAATGAAAGAATAAGAAGAAACCCTTATCTCCTATTTTTTATTGGTGTATATTTTGTCTCAAGCATTCCGTTCTAGATCAATGGCATGCAATGTTCAGGCATGTGGTTTTCTATTGGTTTGTCTCATGCCCATTCGTTGGAGTCCGCATTTTGTGCACCCGTGGGTGCACTGGACGCATGAACCTGCCAACCAAACAAAGACACGTTGATGGGGCTGGAAGATCCAGATGTTAACGGTATTTTGGCCGTTATCTGGACGTGTCCGGTCGAACTAGACGAAAAAGACAAAGAACCCAAGTTTATAGACTGTCTTCCTCATTTCGAAACTCATTTCTCACTCCCTCCCATTTTCTGAGATTCTCCTCTACTGAACCCAAACCCAGAACTCGCCCCTTCCGGGAAGGATAAATGATTTCCTCTAGGAGGAGAGGTGGTTAGAGGACGAGAACTCCACCATAGTAAGCTTCGGAAGCCCATTCCAGACTCCATTCCACCACTTGCACCACCACAACTCCTTCTGGCAAGAACACATTATTTGTCAGTCCTACCCTGCGAGCCCCCACTAGAACACTACATCTGTTCAACACCCCAGGAAGCTCTCGTAAATTTGCCATTTGATCAGGCGAAGCTCTAATCACATGGTACCCCAATCCTTTTGCCACCCTCACCAGATCGTCTTCATTCACGAGCATTCTCATCCTTCTGCATGAAACAATGACCATATTCAGCTCTTGTATCTCAGACTCATGCTTTACTCTCAAGTTGAACGATTCTCGAAGGAGCTGCTTGAAGTATAGCATAGAGTATCCACCAGGAATTCTGCTAGTGTTGCTTGTAATGGTACTTGAGCCCAACAACAACTACAGGAAAGAGGTGCACCTTGCCGTTGTTGGCCGGATAGCTCGATAAGCCTAAGAGAAGTGGGTTGAATTTAGTGACCCACCGGGCTTTGAAATTAGTCACAATGAACCTTATGCGCAATTGAAAATGGCGACATGTGAGGAAAAGGGGGATGGCAATATCGTTGAATTCATGGTAGATGTTGCCGGTGTAAATGGTGGCGAATATAACGGTAGGGACGTCTTGGGTAACATCACAAGAGGGCGGGTTATATGTGATATTTGGGATCTTTATCTCCACCGGAGTAACAATTCTCATGTTGTTCTCGTCTTCCTTCTTGGGGTAGGGCCGAACCGTGAGCGGCGCATCCGATGGGATTTGTTTGGACGACATCTTGTTCTTCACTTGTTGGTCGGCAACAAACATGTGGTCGAGCCTGGCCATGAAGAGGTCTACTGTCAATATAAAGCAATGCACACTCAAAACTAGAGCATTTGAAGAAGAAGAAGAAGAAGAAGAAGAAGAAGAAGAGGAAGAGGAAGAGAGAAATGTACCATTGGAGCTCTCGCCATCGCCATCGCCGTCGCCGTCGACGACCACTGGTTTGAGTCATAGTGTGGATGGTTCAGTCTCCAAGAGAAAAACATGGAGGGAAAAGTCAAAAATGAGGTTTGTTAGGGGTTTTTATCTCCTTTTTTGTCATTTTGCCGCTAGTTGAACCGCCAAACCCAACTAACGGCACTTGGAATGTTAACGGTATGCGTTCCTTCTCAGCATTTGAAGAAGAAGAAGAAGAAGAAGAGGAAGAGGGAGAGAGAAATGTATTATTGGAGCTCTCGCCGTTGCCGTCGGCGTCAACGACCACTGGTTTGAGTTATAGTGTGGATGGTTCAGTCTCCAAGAGAAAAACATGGAGGGAAAAGTCAAAAATGAGGTTTGTCAGGGGTTTTGATCTCCTTTTTTGCCATTTTGCTGCTAGTTGAACCGCCAAACCCAACTAACGACACTTGGAATGTTAACGGTATGCGTTCCTTCTCCTGGTTGACGTGGAGGACTCTAATTTGTAGGTTCACTCATCCAGTGCACCCATGGGTGCACAAAACACGAACTCCAATCGTTGAGAAAAGCTTTTAGCAAAAGAGGAAGAGCAAATTTTAATGTAAATTTTAACAAGGAAAAAAATAGAATGGAAGGATGTTTGGAACCGTTAATTCCACTCACATATACAAGTTGAGAAAACTACCGTCTAGCGACAGTTTTAGGGACCTTTTAGCGGTACCACTAGCAACAATGAGTTGTTTTCTGAGAAAATATTGAATTTGGTGTTGCTTCAAACCACCCTTTCCCAATTTCCAAGGCATGGTCTGAAGCAACTTTTTTTTTTCCTAAAAAAATGGTACCAAATAAGAGGTTGTTTTCTGAAGCACTGCTTTTTTTGATGTGGTGTCGTTTTCTCAGAAAACAACATCGGTGCCAAACAGCCACTAAGAAAATGTTTTTTCCTGTTTGGGACCATTACTGCTGTTGCCACATAAGGGTTTTTCAATGCCATGTTTGCATAAGGGTTTTTTCAATGCCATGTTTGCATAAGGGTTTTTCAAAGGTGTGTTTTCTCAAACCACATCTTTCCTAATTCCCAAGGTGTGGTATGAGAAAACGTTTTTCAAAAAATGCATAATCAAACATCAGGCCTTGTCTGAAAAGAACAAATTTCAAACATAGCGCTGATGTGGCATCATTTTTCAAGAAAACACCATTGGTTCCAAACACTGGTGCTGATTTTGAAGAATTTCAACTACATTGTGCTCAGGTTTATTGAAGCTTTCACAAATGATATAGGTGATAATATCCAAGTTGCACCTCTTCTCAAGAGTGTGACCCCATCACGAAAAATATAAAAAAGGTACTGTTCCCATATCCCCTTCTCTTTCACTCAAAATCTAGGATACCTCATTCCATTTGCTTAATTCGCCATGTCATCCATTTCCACCATCAAGAGCCACTAGGGTTGCAAATGGCCTGAGTTTTTCTTTGATCCAGTTAAATTGAATTTGAGCACCCATCAATTTATTATAATTAGATCAGGAATTTGAATCTTGTGATCTCACACACACACACACATAGATAGATATAGATACAGATAAGTGAAACACGCTATGTAATAAAAAAATGGATAAAATACAAAAACCTCCTCTGAAGTTTCTGATTATAATAAAAACCTCCCATTTAGTTTCATTTTAACAAATACCTCACCTGAAATAAAAAAAAAAATCAACAAACACCTCCCTTCCATCACTAATTTAGACAGAAAATGTTAAGTTGATGCATCAATTTTTTTTTCAAATACCCATTCTAACCTGGGTATTGGCAACATCTCTACCAAGGCCAAGAACAACAATGAAAGCTGGGGTTTGGGATTCTTTGGCCACTCTGCAAGGAATGAAAACTCTGTTTAGGAGAGGAACCAGAGCAATGAGTGACCTTGTTGTCGCTCATATCACGGAGGATGTTACAAATGACAAGCTTCACTTGTTTATCAGAAGTATACATCAATCTGGTCTCATTGTGCGATTTGATGTAACACTTATCTTCTCTTCTTCCTCTTTAGCTTCTCCACTTGGCATTTCTTCGATCTATTCTTCTATAATTCGGGAAGAAAATGATGCTTTCTTGAAGCTCATATGTCATTATAGAGACAAAGCGCATAATCGTGGTACCTGAGGTTCCCGGAATGTTGGACATTGGGGTAAGTGTGTAAATCTGCTAGGACGAGGCGGGTCCGATGTCTCTGAAGATGGAGGTGAACTGGGCAAAGGTGTTGCCGTCACTTTGTGGCTCGTGGACACCGCCATGGAGACGGACGATAGTGGGAATGCCACCGTTCTTGGGAAAGGCAGTGGGGACGGTTCGATCCCATGGGTGGGAGTTGGTGATTTTGAGGGAGATGATTTTGCCGCATCACATAAGTTGGTACTCCTCAGAGTGTCTCAATCATGGGACCGGGAACAGTGGTGGTTATTTAGGAGAGTCTCGATTGTGGGACCGGGAGCAGTAGCGGCCAATACTATCGTTGGAGGCAAGTCACGATGGAACTTCTGCAGTAAAGTGGAGAAAGAAAAAGTTCATCAAACATGATAAAGAAGCAAGAGGAGGGAGTATTGTGAATCAAGAATTAATCAGTATCCATTTCTTTTGATACATGCCGATGGTGAGACTTGAAGGAATGGAAAGGCGATATAGCATGGAATAACCGTAGAGCTTTGTTGTTTGTGGGTGTTCATCAATTGCAGATAAGGGGATACTTGTTGAAGATTAGTTGCTTGGTTATCGGAGGAGGAGGAGGAGCCTATGCTTGGGCTTACTAAAAATTGTTATGTGCCTTAGGAAAATTCACCCTTAAAAGCTAGCTGTTAGAGGGAGGGAATCCAAGTGCATATATACCCCACACTAGCATCCCATATTACAAAAATGGGACAAATGGATCGTAACAAAATTATTGGAAATGATTATAACGCTATTGTGATTGTGAGAGATAATAAGAAATTGTGGTTTTGATGTAATCCAGTTTGTGAAATTGGATAGGAAGGAGAAGAAAGAAGGTGGGAGAGCCATTGATGTCCGTAAATATTGGTTTTAGACCATACACGTGGATGAGTGTCGTCATTCTGTAATTCCGAAAGATTCAATGCACAAAACTCTCTGACATTAACAAGGGTAATTTTGTAACTTTATAATTTTCCATCGGGGTCAATAATGGAAGGGAGGTTTTTGTTGACTTTTTTAAAAATTTAAGGGAGGTGTTTCTTAAAATGAAACTAAAGGGGAGGTTTTTATTATTATCAGTAACTTGAGGGGAGGTTTTTGTATTTTACCCTAAAAAATAGTTACCTGCACATGTGCATGGCACATACCCTTATACCATGTGTGGGCTAATTTTATATACTTTTTTTGTATTCTAATTTAATTGGTTTTGATTTTAAATGCATAAACGAAATACATACACCTGTATTCAAATTCCATCACATCCATGTTAGAAGTAACCATTGGATGGAATGTTGTCTTTTGCCATCATAAAACCATTCTTTTTCGTATGAATTAAGGGTCTGTTTGGTTTGTAGTTGGAATCGGAATCAGAATGGTCCATTTTCATAGTCTGTTTGGTTTAGACAGAAATGAGAATGGGAATTAAAATCAGCAGGAATGGGATTTCATTCCCAAGGGAGAGGCAGGGAATGACCATTCCCTCAAATGGGGGAATTCCATTGTAGCACGAGTGGGAATGGGATTATGATTCTGCCCAACCAAACAGTTGGAATCAGAATAGCCCATTTCGATTCTGACTTTAGACCCCTATTCCTGCAAACCAAACGGATCCTAAGAATTTAGGACCCCCCAATATGATTTATTTGGGTTTGCCTCAAAGGACTTGGTACGAAGGCGATTTGTCACTTATAAAATTAGGAATGAAAAATATTTAAAATCATATTAGTTATTTGAAATAATGCATTTGGGAAATAAATAAATAGATTGAACATTTGACATGCTTGAATATAGAACTAAAGTCAATAGGCTTTTAAAATATTTAATTTAAAATTTAAAATTATATTTAGTTTATTTCTAATCAATACTATTTCAACATTGATTTATTTTGAACCATTTATTTTTCTTTTTGCATTTTCGTTTTTAATTTTTTTGCAATTTTCTTTCGTTTGGGTTCAATTGATGATAGGGTGTAAACGGATCAAATTTGAATTGGATCAGGTAATATCTGAATTTGATTATATTCGAATTTGATTAATTAATTATTTTGGGTAATTAATAAATATATAAAATAAATATTTTATTGATATAAAGTATATAAATATATAAATTGTTTACATAACTTAATTATTATATATATATATAAATTATATAAAATATTATATATATTATATATAAGAATTAAATAGTCGATCGAATTCGAATATTTATCGAATCGAATCAGGTCATATCCGAATTCAAATCCGATTAACTATTCGGTATGAATATGATATATGAATTCGACTAATTAGATATTCAAATTATCCAAATTTGATTTGATTGTATCGAATATTGAATTCAAAATCGGATTTTCGAATACTGCAAACCAAATAGTTAATTAGGTCTTTAATTCTTATTGAACCAAACCGGATTACTTTAAACAAAAAAGGTAGGGCTGCAAATGGATTGAATAATAATTGGTAAAGGGTATAGTATAAGAATTGGGATATATTCCTCACAAACACTCCTCACACCAACTTCAAAGCCACATCCCACCCTATAATGAAAACATCTCCCTATGAATAATGAATATAACTATGAGAGATGTTTCGGATGTACAACTAAGACATGCTGTGAGATTGGTGTGAGATGCACTCTATAAAAAGCAGATCAAGACTCATAATATAAATCCAATAACAATCCGTCAGATTTGTAACAGATCAAGACTTATAAATTATGATTTGAATTGAAATCCAAATATCTTATAAAAAATCCGATTCAATTTGGACTACAGTAAAATAACCTTGATATATATATATATTTATATATATATTATTTCATAACTAAATGAATCAGATCGGAGTATATTGAAATTAGATCCATTAAGTAAGCAGATCGACTTTTCGGTTTGGATCCTAGTTGTTAGAATCAAGGGAGGTATCCGAATCTGACACTACTTATATGATCGAATTGATACTCATATCGGACATGATCCAACTTATTTGCAACCCAACAAAAAGCCCTCACGCCTTTTCGCGTCTCGTGCTTTTGAAACACCGGTGCGTGTTTTCTACCGTTATGGAAAATTGGACATTTTAGAATCTGCTGCTCGTACGGCTGTGGCCCAATTTGTACGGATGTATTCCCTCGAGAGTCGAGATTGGCACGTTATAATTTTGTACACAACCCTCTGCGAGTGGCACCGTAGCAGTAGCACGACGCCATTTGACTGACTACTTCTACAGTTCTACTAGTAGCTCGCCCTGCTGTGTATAATTAATGCTGAGCCACTGCCACCAAACCTTCACAAAAATCGAACACTGCAGCATTGTAACCTGTAACAGTGTAATTAATACTAGTTGACAATATTTTTATATTTGGTATCTCCCAGTCCCACGAGCTTCTCGCACCATATTTCAATTCCCTTCAACAGAGAAGGAACAGAAGCTTCGCTACCAGCACCTATTGCATCATAAATACTCGATCCCAGTCGACATGTCCTACCGACAGAATCGCCATGGCTTCATACGGCCCGCCAGACGTTGCCATGGAGCTTCATGCTCTCAACCGCGCCAAGCTTGTCCACTCGTTTCGTCAGTATCTCAAAGCTTCTTCTCTGCCTCTCTACGGTTTCATCCTCTTACAGGTTCCTTTTCCTTTTTTTCCTTCGTTCGGAATTTCGTCTTTTTGTCGGAAAGAAAATTCACTATGGTTTAAGTTCGTGTATTTAGTCAAATTTGTATTGATTGTCAGGGAGGCGAGGAGCATACACGGAATTGTTCGGACCATGTTCCTCTTTTTAGGTAAATGCAAAATTCTCTGTGGTATACTTCTTTTAATTTCAGAATTGGGTTTCAATTATTTAAGTTGCACTTATACAAATATACAAATTGATTGCTATGCATTTATGCTTGACAGTGAGTTGTATACTTGTATGCAATGTGTACTATAAATGAATTGATTAGGACAGATATAAGTGCAATATAATTTTCTATGGAAGATAATTTCAAGTATAAGAAATAAGCACATAGCAGCATGAACAATATTTACCATGATTATTACAAAATTGCGATGATTGATTTACCCATATAGTAATTTGATTTAATATGCCTTGTTTAATCTTAATAAAGAATTCAATCTTAGGGGCAAGTAATAACACGATGAAGCCAATTAATCACTATGTAGTTAGAATGTAATGGATACTTATGACCTCTATATTTAATACTATGCCACGTCTCTGCACATTTTGCCTTGTTTGCAATTGGAACAACATCAACTCATCCACAAAAATACTAAAGGACAAGGCACTTATTCTTGGGAGAATCATTTCAGGAATAAGATTAATGATTTTTATGATACTAGATGGAAATTCTGATTTCAATTAAACACAAGAATTGACACTTCTTTTTGTTTTCATGAATCTGTAAGAAGTTTCCATACATCAATATAGATCACATGGTTTTCTTCTTGAAGATAGACTTTAGTGTGCTATTAGTTTTGGGTTCTTGTCTTGGTAACTGATGCCAGATAGCTGTACTTTCCAAACTAAACCCTTGATATTCATTCTGCAGGCAGGAGAGCTACTTTGCGTATTTGTTTGGAGTAAGAGAGCCTGGTTTCTATGGAGCAATAGTAAGATTTCATTTTTTTTGGAAGTTCTTGATCTACGGGTGCTCTTTTATTTGTAGAGGACCATTACTTTGATATTTGATATTTGAAGTTCTTCCAGTTTGTTCTCTTGATGGCATCAATTCTGAATGTTTTTGGTTGCATAAGAAAAACATCTTTAGAAGACTTGAGGCATGAACAAGAATACAATAATATTTTCTTTGTCCTTTATAGGAATTTCTGTAGGTAACCAATGTAGGCAAGAACTTGAAACAAATTTATGAGTAATGCCTGTTGTTATACCATTTACATACTCTGTTTTTTCTTCTTATTATTATAAGGATGTATCCACCGGTAAATCCATTCTTTTTGCCCCGAGGTTAACTGAAGATTATGCCATTTGGTCAGGAAAGATAAAGCCCTTATCCTCATTTAAGGTAATGTAACCTTCACCCTCTGAGCTCTCTCTAGCTGAGCTTTTTGGTAATTCTTTATTATCAATAGTATTATCTACCATGTAATTAACACAATAAATAATTACAGGAAAGATATATGGTGAGCATGGTCTGCTACACTGGCGAAATTGGCCAAGTCCTGAAAAGTCATTACCGGGGTCCTGCAAAGCCTCTGCTGTATCTCTTATATGGGCTTAACACTGACAGCAATAGGTTCTCAAAACCTGCCGAATTTGAGGTGCTTTTATGTCTCTGCTGTTTCTCTTATATGGGTTTAACACTGACAGTATTATGTTCTCCAAACCTGCTGAATTTTAGGTGCTTTATGTCTCTGCCCTCTTCTTTTTGTAAACATATTATCCTATGACTGGTAATAGAACCAACAATTTAAGTCCTATGGGTAGAACATATAGTAAAAGTTAATTTGTTTTTATGATGCCTTACATATGGTATCCATTTCTATCTAACACATATACGTGACTAATTTGATATGCAGGAGCCTATGCCAAGTGTGACTCCATAGATCCATGAAGTTTTGATGCCTCTGAAATGTTTTTTTTTTTTTTTTTTTTTTCATTTTCTTGGTTTTTTTCCAACTAAAGAAATTGTGTGTTGACTAAGATCCATGTAAGATTATGGTGTGGTCTCTCCAGTTAAAGCAGCAAAAAAGAGCATCTACCGGACCTAATTGGGGATGTCCTCTCAGACTTTAAATGTTATACAGTTGTTATAGCAGACTTAGCCAGACTGTTTTCTATCATATTAAATCTTCCAAACTACTAAATAGACTTGACTACTTTTGTTTTCCTTTTAAGAAAACTTGTATTATTGTTTGTCATTGCTACAACAGTTCTTCTAAGCCTTGACATAGGTTGGTGGCATGTCTTAAGTCACTTGCAATTCAAAGCTGCCTGAGTTCTTCAGACAGAAAGTTGCAGTTCATTCCTAATGCTCCATAATTCAGTGATGACAATAGATATATTCTGAGATGTCTTGGACAGCCTCCAAGAAAGTGCCTTTCATGATCTCTGATAAGTTTTGATTGAATTATTTCAGGATTTTCTGTCAAGATTAGCTATCCATAGCATGCATTAACTGGATGTTGAAAAAGCCAACTGCTTTTATCAGATATCACTGTTTAATTTCTCAATAACAGTAGTTAAGCAATTAGGATTACTATTTCTATAATAAGGTTATCATTTTAGGAGGAGATTTTATGTTGTCATAGATTGCTAAAGATGCAAAATGATTCTGCAACCAGGGTATTGATGAATTTGATACAGATAGCACCACTCTTCACCCTATTTTGACTGAGAATCGTGTTTTCAAATCTGAATTGGAACTTGGCCTCATTAGATATGCAAATGATATAAGCTCAGCAGCTCATATTGAGGTATAATATTTTCATTTCACTCTTTTTTTTTTTATTTTTTATTTTTTAAAGTGTGCATACTTAGCTTATTCCGGATTATTTTAGGTGTACTTTCAGAGATTGGCAGTAAACATCTTGTTCCAATTTTAGGCGTTTTTGTTATTTTTGCTATGAACAAACATAGAAAAAAATGGACAAAACATTGTCTTTTAGTCTCAATGGAAAGACATCTTTAACATTTCTGGGAATATCTAGACAACTGTAAATTGGTTACTTTTATTATAATCTAATCTGCTCTTGAATTCTGTTAAAATAAGGACTGTAGAAGTAAGAGAAAGATGAGAATAAGAAGAAGAGAAGAAAATATAGAAGGAGAAGAATTCTGGTTCGAACAAGAGAGAATAATCCATCTCTCTAGTCGGCCAGGTTTAATTTATATGTTTCTATTCAAGAAGAAAAAGACTCCTTTGTCCCTACTTAAGTAAGGGACACAACTATTAATAGAACACACGAAGAAGTTTGGTAAAAAGTGATAGAGCAATTAAGAGATTTGGTCAACTTACTAACAGACATAAGGTTAAAAGGAAATTTGGGGACATGCAAAACTGAGGATAAAAATAAAGTGAAGCCTCATCCCCGTCTTGGTCAACTTACTATTCGAATCTGCCCTCCACCAATCTTCATCCCTGTCTTGAGATCCTGAAAACACACGAAGAAGGGTAAAAAGTGATAGAAAAATTAAGAGACTCGGTCAACTTACTAACATACATAAGGTTAAAAGGAAATTTGGGGACATACAAAACTAAGGATAAAGATAAAGGGTCCATGTTAACATTACCAACACCACAAATGGAGGATGTGGAACCATTAGCAAGAGTAACAGATTGTGATGTTGGGCACTGAGAGAGGGAGGATAACACACTTGGAGTTTCAATCATGTGATCGGAGGCTCCAGAGTCAATAATCCAGGGATTAGGTTTGGATGCCAGACAAGCCATACCTGAGTGTGCAAGAGTGGTTGTATTCTGTTGAGATGTGGCCTGAACAAACCTCTCATACTCATCATGGGGAACACTCATCATCTCCTTCCCGGGAACATCTGTGGATGTAGGGGGCATCTGATCAGCTGAATGGCTCTCCTGTCTAGAGCTATTATCACTGGTCACGGCATGATTGGCCCAAGTTGAAGGTGGACTATGCAAATCATAACAATAATTGATGGTATGTCCATCCATACCACAGTGTGTACATCTTCTCGGACTAGAACTACGTCCTCTGCCACAGATTCCTTTTGAATCTCGACTTCCAATACGGCCACCACCACGACTATACATAGGTCCACCACCACACAGTTCACTTGATGTATGGAATTGTTTGAGATTAGATGCAAAACAGAAAGTAAACAAACAAGAGAGGAAGAGAAGAGAGCTGCCGGCAATGAGTGTTAGAGAGTGAGAGTTTCGAACTTAACCTCACTCTAACACTCTAAACATTTTATTAAGGTGTTAATCTTTGATAAATTACAGAGAGGCTCTTGAGTGGGCAAAAAAATACAAAAACAGAACATTACAGAGTATGGGCCCAGAATAAGGCCCATAACAAAGAGAAACATAACATAACATGAAAAGACAGTCTATGGGCCATTCGGCCCATCTCCTCTACACTCCCCCTCAAGCTGAGCATAGATGTTAATCATGCCCAGCTTGCCAGTGTCATGTTGAAGTCTTTCCTTGGAAATGCCCTTGGTGAGAAAATCTGCCAATTGTCCTTCAGAAGTAATGAATGGAAGACACACTTCACCGGAGGAGACTCTTTCTCGAATAAAGTGTCGATCAACCTCAATATGTTTGGTTCGATCATGTTGTATCAGGTTGTGAGCAATGTTGATGGCAACCTGATTATCACAGTACAACATCATGGGTTTGTCATGATCAATCCCAAGTTCTTCCATTAAGGACCTTAGCCACAACAATTTCGAGACTCCATGTGCCATGGCTCTATACTCTGCTTTTGTGGAGGATCGGGCCACAACAGATTGTTTCTTACTCCTCCAAGAGACAACATTACCAGCCACCAGACTACAATACCCTGAAGTAGATCTTCTATCATCAATATTTCCAGCCCAATCAGCATCAGTATAGGCTTCAAGTTTCAGATGACCATGCTTGGTAAATAGAATTCCTTTTCCTGGAAAGCCTTTCTGATAGCACAAAATCCGTTATGCTGCTGCCATATGAGTATCTCTAGGAGCATGCATGAACTGGCTAATGCAACTGACATCATACGCAATATCTGGCCTAGTCATGCACAGGTACAAAAGCTTCCCAAGAAGTCTCTGAAAGATCTCTTTGTCTTCCAACAAAGTTCCATTCGAAGTTGAAAGTTTGTGACTCATATCAATGGGAGTTGCAGCTGGTCTTGCACCCAATTTTCCAGTTTCAGACAACAAATCAAGGACATATTTCCTTTGGGAAATAAGAATCCCATCCTTGGATCTGACAACTTCTATGCCAAGGAAGTATCTCAACTCCCCCAGATCCTTAATCTCAAATTCTGTACGGAGGAAAGACTTAAGGGCCAGAATGCCTGAGGCATCATCACCAGTCACTATAATGTCATCAACATACACAATGAGATCCACTTTACTTCACAAACAGAGTATGATCTGACTGTGTCTGAACATAGCCGAATTTAACAAGTGCAGCTCTAAATCTCTCAAACCAGGCTCTAGGAGATTGTTTGAGACCATAAAATGATTTCTTCAATTTACATACCTTTCCTTGCATATCTTTCCCATACATTCCTGGAGGAAGACACATGTAGACCTCCTCATGTAAGTCACCATTCAGAAATGCATTCTTTACATCTAACTGATAGAGAGGCCAATCAAAGTGAACTGCCAGAGATAAAAGAACCCTCACAGATGTCATCTTGGCAACAGGGGCAAAAGTCTCCAGGTAGTCAATCCCATATGTCTATGTGTAGCCTTTTGCAACAAGTCTGGCCTTGTACCTCTCAATAGTTCCATCAGCCCTGTATTTAATGGTAAAACCCACTTGCACCCAACTGGATCCTTCCTTTCAGGAAAATCCACCATCTCCCAAGTACCATTTGCATGTAGAGCATCCATTTCAGTCTTCATGGCATCTCTCCATTCTGGAATCCCAAGAGCTTTAGAGACAGACCTAGGAATGGGGTTAGAAGCAACAGAAGAGAGGTAGGCAAACTATGAAGGAGAAAGCAGGTCATAGGAAAGGTGTTTGGAAATGTAGTGTGCAGTACACTTCCGCTTCCCTTTCCTAACAGCAATGGGGACATCAAGGTCTGGGAAGGATGATTCCAAAGGAGCTGAAGCAGTACCTGTTATCTCATCTGTGATTGGGAATGTATGAGCCTCATCTGTTGTAAGGGAAATTACTTGCTCATTCCTGGATCTCTGCCTTTGATACACTTTGGGATTATGGGTAGGACGAGGAGGTAAAGAAATAGGGGCACTAGGACACGAGGTATGAAGTGATTGATCCTCCTTTGATTCATTTGGTGAGGATACAGGTTTGTCAAGAGACTCAACTGGGACAAGAAGAGGAAGAGCAAAAACTTGTGATAGACTCTCCCCCTGTGGACAATGTCCTTCCTGAGAGGAACCATAAAAAAGAGAAAGTTCATCAAAGGTAACATCCATAGAGACATGTCGGGTGCCAGTCTTTGGATCAAAACAACAATAACCCTTTTGTGTGGGGGAGTAACCAAGGAAGATGCATTTGTGGGCTTTCAGTTCAAACTTATGTCTCTGCACACTTGGAATGTGAACATAGCAGGTACAACCAAACACACAAAGAGGAATTGGGAAGAGATCATTGTCTGGATGAAGAGGACAGAAGGGGGATTTAAACCCTAAAACCCTGGATGGCATACGGTTTATGAGATAGGTAGCAGTAAGTACAACATCACCCCAAAATCTTGTGGGAACATGTGAGGCAAACAAAAGGCTCCTTGCAACTTCAACAATATGTCTATTTTTCCTCTCAGCAACTCCATTTTGTTCAAGGGGTTCTAACACAGGAGCTTTGATGAATAACCCCCATGTCAGAGAGATACAAGGATAAATTCTTCTCAAAATACTCTTTTGCATTGATCTGAAAACCTTAATTCTGGTATCAAATTGAGTTAAAACAAGCTCATGAAATTGCCTCACAAGTCTTGGGACTTCATCACGGGATTTCATTAAGTATATCCAAGTGAATCTAGAAAAGTCATCAATAAACAGGATAAAATATTTGTAACCCCCCATAGAGGATAAGTGGTAAGGCCCCCACACATCAGAGTGCACAATATGAAAAGGAAAAGATGATCTTTTAATTCTCACAGGGTAAATCTTTTCTACAATGCTTTGACAACTGACATGACTCACAATTGAGACTGGACACACTGACTCCCTTAAACAGTTTGGGAAACAAATGACTTAAAGCAGAAAAAGGTAAATGACCCAACCGACAATGACTCAACATAATTTAACTGACAGACTCTGGAAAAGTAGAACCAAAAGCAACATTCTTGGGATGATCATAGCATTGGCCAGGGGTGTCGAGCAAGTATATTCCATTCGCTTCATGGCCACTCCCAATCACCTTCTGAGACTTCAGGTCTTGAAACACACAGTGAGAAGGGAAAAATGTTACACAACAATTCAATGACTTGGTCAAGCTACTTACAGATAATAAGTTGGTATTTAATTTAGGTACATGAAGAGTGGAAGATAAGAGTAAGGAGTCTGTAGCCTTGACAGTTCCCTTGCCAGAAATAGGGGCAAGAGAACCATCAACTAAGGTGATTTTGTCACGACCAGGAAGTAAATCATATGAAACAAACAAAGTGGAAAGGTTGGTCATGTGATCAGAAGCACCTGAGTCTATGATCCAAGGGGTTTTGAGATTACCTGAGGTGGATGCATGGTTAGCAAATGCGGTGGTGGCTGGACTTCCAGAAGGGTTGGATGATGAAGTTACACCTTCAAGTTGGCTGATCATCTTTCCAAACTTCTCATATTCAGCTTTCATGGCTGCCAACTGTGCACTGGTAGACTCAACCTCTGTATCTGTGCTTGTGGCTGCATGTGCACTTCCTGTCTTTCTACTATCATTCTTCTTCTGGAATCTGATAGGAACAAGATTGGGATGCAATTTCCAACACTTGTCCTTTGTGTGTTTCGGCTTCTTACAATATTCACACACCACCTCCTTCTTTCCTATGCCACTGTGAGCTCCTGTAACCCCTTTGGGTTTAATTCCCATATTTGCAAAATGATCATTGATACTGACTCCTTGAACCTGCACTTGCCTCTTACTTTCTTCACTGCTGACCAAAGCATATGCTTGCGACAATGAAACATCTTCCTTGGACAAGATGTTTTGCTTTGTAATGTCATATTCAGAGTTCAACCCTGTCAAGAACTCAAAGACCCTATTCCTTTCAACCAATTTCCTGTATGTTTCAGCATCCTTGGGGGTATCCCATGTCACAACCTCTATAAATCAATCTCTTGCCATAGAGATTTCAGGGTTGAGAAGTATGCTGCAAGTGACTTCTCCCCCTGCCTTAGATTCTTCACATCACTTCTCAGTTTGTAGGCTCTGGCAATATTCAACTTATGGGAGTAAGTTTCTGCAACACTATCCTAGATTTCTTTAGCCGAGTTCATCCACAGATAATGTTGGCTAATTTGTGGCTGCATTGAGTTCACAAGCCACCCAATCACTGTGTAATTCTCCTGCACCCATTTCTCATAAGAGGAATCCTCTCTGGGGGAGCTTTCTTGCTCCCAGAGATAAACCCCCACTTTCCTCTACTGCAAATATGAATTTTTACGGATTGTGACCAGGCCAAATAATTGGTTCCATCCAGTTTAACTGTAGTTACAGCCAACAATGAATCAATTGTAGTTCCCAAATTATGTCCGTATTCAACAGTGCTCTTGTTCTCAATTTCTGAGAAGTCCATTATGTAACAGCTTCAATTAGGGTTTCGGAAAGCCTTCAAAAGTGACCTGATTTCAAAGAACTCAGATTGAGTTGAAATAATAGCAAACACAGCAACACACAAACTCAGTTCAGATCTAACATCCGTGAGAACCAAGTTCGGTGGTAGCACTTTCAAGGAGAAGAAACCCTGATTCAGCCTTCAAGGAACAATCAGCAGGCCTCCAAACAATATGTATTCTTGGTTCCCAACAATAATTTCCCAAGGAGAACAAAAAATACAGTCCACAGTACCTAAGAGGACTTTTTACAAACACTATGTATGCAACAGTCAACACTTCACTGTTAACCAGCAGAAATCACTTCAAGAACACTCCGTCTAGGTCCAGGAAGTAGCTGAACTAAAGTAGAGGCTTGTACCACTTAGTTTAGATCAGTTTTCAGCAGTTTGAAAGTCCAATAACAGCCGAACCACACTTCCAGAATAACCAAAAAATTTCTGAGTAGAATCAGTCCAGCAATAATGGGCTGAATGGAGGTGTGCTTTGAATGCTTTAACAGTCCTCCCAAATAACAAAATAACTCAGCAAAGAACTGAGAAAACAACTTACAGTATCTCTGGTTTGAACTTCAAACCAGGCCGAACACTTTGCTCTCTGAGCTAGCTTCGAAACCCCTTTTCTCTGATTTCAAATCAGGCTGAAAAACTTGCTCTCTGATTCTTCTTGGTCACCGAACCCTTCTCCAAGTGTATAGAAACTTGGGCACCCTCCAATGACCTCCAAGAACCAGGCGAATGACTGTAAACATTCAACCCTAGAACCTCCTCATGCAGTTGGCTGAACTAGAACCACATGAGGGACACTCCAAGCAATGACCCACTCTGATACCAAGTTGAAAAACAGTTCACTTGATGTATGGAACTGTTTGAGATTAGATGCAAAACAGAAACTAAACAAACAAGAGAGGAAGAGAAGAGAGCTGGCGGCAATGAGTGTTAGAGAGTGAGAGTTTCGAACTTAACCTCACTCTAACACTCTAAACATTTTATTAAGGTGTTAATCTTTGATAAATTACAGAGAGGCCCTTGAGTGGGCAGAAAAATACAAAAACAAAACATTACAGAGTATGGGCCCAGAATAAGGCCCATAACAAAGAGAAACATAACATAACATGAAAAGACAGTCTATGGGCCATTTGGCCCATCTCCTCTACAACCTCCAATACGGCCACCACCACGACTATACATAGGTCCACCACCACCACTACGACCATACACCGGTCCACTACCAATATGGCCAGATTGAGCTCTCCGAGCTCCACCTCTAACACCACGGCCCCTGGATACTGCAAAGGCTGACCTATCAGAGACACTAGAATTCTCGGTAGATCCAATAGAAATTCTCCTAAGCCGAGCAAACACCTCTTCTAAGGACGAGCTGATCCTCCTAGTATCTGTGCCCGCACTGGTTCATATTCAGACTTCAGCCCCACCAAAAATCTGGTCACATTTAGTTGTTCTCTCTGTTGTTGCTGAATTTTAACATCAAAGGTGAGGGGGTGATACACATTCAGCTCATTGCGAAGGTTTCTCATGCTAGCATAGTATTCCTCAAGACTCTGATTACCCTGTTGCAAATTAAAGTATTCTGGATACAACTGATATACTCTAGTTGTGTTGTCTTGTCCCAAATACAACTTCTTAGCATGGTCCCAAACTTCCTTGGCAGTATCAAGAGACATGAAATTCATACTAATCTTGGGTTCCATACTATTCCATAACCATGTGATAATCTGTGCATCTTCTTGTTCCCAATCACCATACTCATGAGATTCAGTAGAGGGTTTTTCTTCCATTATATGCTTCACTTTCTTCTTTGATTTAAGAAAGACTTCTACAGATTTCGCCCAAGGCACATAATTTTCTCCATTCAACTTGATAGAAGTCATCTGAACATTCAGGTAGTCGGTGGGAACCATCACACTAGTTTTACTTTCACTGTTGTCTCCCATGGCTGATTTTTTTTTTTTTTACTTTCTTATTTTGCCTCTCACCACACCACACTACACACTATACCACACTGCCCTCAGCACCAGTTGTTTCTGAATTCTTCACTCTCTACACCACAACCCTACTACACGACTACCTGAAAACTCACCACACTACTCGAAGATCACTCCCCCTTCAAACCACATTGAAATCTGCACAAACCCTAACACACTACAACCTGAATTTTCACCACCCAACTTGGAACACATCCACCATTTAATTCACACTGAAAAACTGCATAAAAATCATTTACCTAATCACCAGAAAGTCAAGCTGTACTCGACACTCCACTGCGTCACTCGAATCAGCGCTCTTCTCTTCATTGATTGGGGGGGGGCTTCCTACAAACCACTGCAAACACTCACGAACTGCATGGCTGGAGGCATAGAAACCTCCAAGGGAAGAGGGCGATAACTCTTTTTCAGCCCCTTTCCTTATCTCCAATTGATGACGAAGGAAAAATTAGAAAACCCTAGGCTGGATGCGTGAAGATCAGAATTCTGGGCAGATTCAATTTTCTCAACCTAGCTCTGATATCATATTATAATCTAATCTGCTCTTGGATTCTGTTAAAATAAGGTCTGTAGAAGTAAGAGAAAGATGAGAAGAAGAAGAAGAAGGAGAAGAGAAGAAAATAGAAAAGGAGAAGAATTCTGGTTCGAACAAGAGAGAATAATCCATCTCTCTAGTTGGCCAGGTTTAATTTATATGTTTCTATTCAAGAACAAAAAGACTCCTTTGTCCCTACTTAAGTAAGGGACACAAGTCACACAACTACTAATAGAACATTACACATCAGCAACTTAAACATAAATATAAAGACTAAAATACCCCTACACAGTTGACATTAACAACTTTCTTTTTTGATATTACCAAATTTGCATGGGGAAGGCAAAATATTCCAGGCAATTCCAAATTCTTTACATTTCCAAAATATGTATGGTAAATATAGAATGTTGCTTAGTGAGACCTTCTGGTAAATTTCTAATGTTTGGTGGACCTATACTTATATCTCGAAGTTTCTTCTAAAGGAAATACAAATATTGATTTATCACAATTAAAATGATGTCAAAAGAAAAATAGGAAAAATTCTCATGGCAAACCACCACAATAGGAACTCTCTATTACTAAACTACTCCTCAAAGAAAGAGAAACAGAACCTATTTCAGGTCTCTTAATCTAAATCATTATCTTCTATTTGCACTATCTAAAATCAGTAGGATCCAAAAGAAATTGTGTACTAAAAATATTTACTAGTCCCCTTACTTGTCACCACTCTTCTTTTCCTTTGTATGGGACTATGGGGGCTGGGAAACATCTCAATTAAATGTTTTTCAAAAGGACCTGCAATTTGGTGACCATCCCACATTAGTCTTGCGTCATCATCATTCTTCTTCTTCTTTTTGGAGGAGATTTACCTTGATTTTCAAGTCCCAGTTGATTAGATATGAATGAGCAAAAGGCTGTGGGCAGTGGAAACTGATTCCCTGTCAGCGACAAACTGACAACATTGTGAATAAGTTGATACAATTGGTGGTGCTTTTGTCCAGAGTAAGAAATATAAAGAACCACAATGAAGATTAAATCATGATTTGCTGAGGGAATATAGTTCCTGGAACTCTTATCTATAAGATGTTGAGATTGTGGATGCTAGTGCTAGAATGATGGTTTAATCTTTACCACAGCTAAGCTCAGGAATGAATCCCCTATCAGATTCTACAGTTTCGTCATTATGTTCAGAGCATCACTGAACCTGAACTGTCACATCAAGCATGTGGTACTTTAACAACATGGAAGGAGTGTCTGTCTTTTAGCCTCTTTAATATAAATACATACGTATACGTTGGCTACTCCAATCCTGTTTCATCATTCCACTCTACCAAGATCCATATCTTCTATTAGTTTTTGTTTCAGATCTTTTTTCAACACTTCCACCTACATCCTTGTTGATTTTCTCATAGCTCTTTCACAATCACCTTATTTGTTCATTGGTGGTCTTTGTATATGTACATATCATCATCAATCTATGCTATCAGAGCCCATATCTTTTGTTAATTTTTGTGGCCTTGGATCTTTTCCCAGCACTTCCACCCAAATCCTTGTTGGTCTTCTCTTAGCTCTTTCACAACCACCTTATTGGTTCATTGGTGCTCTTTCATGCATGCCATCTTGATTGACAACCATGTTCCCATGCTTCCCATTACTAGTTCTGTCCTACTCTTGTTATGTATCCATGTGAACATCCTTGTCTCAACAAATACTCTCAAACTTGATCCTTCATATCAGCCTCTCCTGTTTCAGCATATTCTGCTCTTATTTCCCTTCCCAGTTAGTAGTCTAGCTTGATAATTTTTCATGTCGTCCCCTTTTAATTCTATATTCCACGGTATTTTTAATGTTAAAAACCATTCCTTTGGGTTCCTAACAAAAATAATTCTATACTTCATTTCACTGATATGCTAAAAACAGAGAGGGAAGCATTTGTAGGAAATCTTAGGAACTCAAGAATCCAAGTTTGTGTTCTGTGGAAATCATTATTCAGTTATATTTGTTGTTAATGAAGTTATTATAGCCAATGGGCCTAATGTAACAACATGGAGTATTACCATGGTTAGAGCATGAATAAAGTTCTTTTGTATTGGATCTTTGTGGGTTTGGGTCCAGGTTTGATTTGAACGAGGCATTCTATATCGGATCTGAGACGGGTTCTGCTTGGATTCATATCAGGCCTTCTATCTTGATATCTATGTCAAGTTTCTTCCATTTTATCAACTCATGCATTAAGGATTGGTTTCACTCCAATGCCAAATCCATTCTACACATCCAAGTCAACATCAACCCAGGAAAACATAACTTAGTGAACAGATTTAAGGGTTGGGCTGAATCTTAGCCCTCTTCATTCATGCCTTAACTGTAGTTAATCTAATTTCACTTTTTAAGGCAAAGAGGGTAAATTGAAATCAAGTAACCCCTCGTATTAAGCCCATAATATTCAATTATTGATTATGATGTTAGGCACTTAGGCTTATTAAGCTTGCAATTTTTGCACAGGTTATGCAGAAGACAAAAGTTGGCATGAAAGAATATCGACTGGAGATGATATTTCTACATCATATATACATGCACGGTGGTTGTAGACAGTGTTCCTATACTTGTATATGTGCTACAGGAGAAAACAGGTGCCTTCCAATTTCATTCATTTTTTAGATGCCCTTATCATATAGTATGAAGTATTTTGGGCAGAGAGTTTTATCTGTGATTTGTAGACAAAGCACTTTCCTTAGTAAATGATTTGCATTACAGATTCACTTCCCTTGGGTAATGGCCCTTTTATGCACTTCCCTTGTTAATTTAGAGAATGTGGTTCAAAAGCTTCACAGGAGGAGGAATACCCTACACTCATGCCTGACAGTCAGTTTGTATTAAAAAAAAACTCAGTATAAAGTTTAAAGAAGAATTGTAAATTTAGCCTCCTACAATAACCATTGGAAATTCACTGGCAGTAACATAACTAAAATATTCATATTGAATAGTGATCATTGAAATTCTCATGACTAATGGGCATCGGAGTCGATCAGCAAAAAGTAGACTTTGGACCATCTAGAGAAGAATTCTTACCATCCAGGGCCAAGGTACAGACAGATGCAACTAAGTGGTATCTTTGACAGGTATTGTGGACACACTACCTCTAATAGATATTCGAGATGATGGAGCCCTTGTCACTGGTGAGATTTGGTGCTTCTTTAAACAAGACAAGCCAGTAGACTTGGAGGGAGCACTTGAGACTGGTGCATGTGGCACTCCTATAACGAGTAATCCTTGAATTTTGTGAATTTTATGAAGGCACACACTTACACACAGACAGAGGCACAAAATAACCCCCATTTTCTCCTATCCAATCACTGCTCCATCTTTGCATGATTGCTGAGCAAGTAAACAGTGGGAGCTGAGAACAACTAAATGCCATTTAATGGGGGTTATATACGGGCACCATTCTGCACCACATGGTTAGCAGGGCATTGGGTTCTGAATGTCCACATGTGTGGCCTAACTACTTCCTGAAGAAAGTTCATGACAAACGAAGTTTTACATCAATGTGATTATATTGCATGAAAGGTTCAATAAGGTGAACTATGCCAATTCTTTTGATGACTCATGAATAAGAAACTATGCCAGGCTGCAATTTGAATTTGTCTGACTTATGTTGCTTTGGCTCTACATAAAAAACACAAGTTTATAAACATGCAGTCTGTGCTGGTTAAGAGAAATGGTTCTAGTGTTGACAAAACCATTAAAGTGAAACTTTGATTTATTTAGAAACTTACGTTTTGAGAAATACCAATCTAACTTTTCTTTTGACATTTCTTAATCTCATCTAGTCTCTGTTATACATGTCTATGTAGTAGCTCGCAGATGACATTGCCAATGCATGTTTTGTTGATGCCAGTATGCCATAATTTTTGCATAAAAGACAAATTTGGTTGCATGTAGAAGGAGAACTAATGTGAGGTTTCACTTTTGGGTGTTTTATTTCAGCTCCATTATTCACTATGGCCATGCTGCTGCTCCAAATGACAGGGTATGCAGATTAAAATATTCTTTGTACACGACTATTGTTTCAGATATTCATGATCAACTCCATAATGTCCTCAAATCTCAGTTCCATTTTATGATATTCTTTGTTTTATGTTCCCAAATAAATCATATTGATAACTGTTCTTCATGGAATCCATGAATGTAAAACCTTGGCAAAGTTATTCTATTATGCTTCTAAGGGTCTTTAAGCCAGCTGCACAGGGGTGTTCTGCCAAATTGGCAGTCCAGATTAACAATTAGCCACATGTAAACATGCTTATTAGATGCCCTTGTGCATCTAAACTTCTATTTTTGCACTTCTACCAGTTAACTTTTCCGAAATTTTAAGCAGATATGAGAGCAAAAATGACCTTTTCATGCCATATGGAAAACTTTCCACATTAAAGGGGTGAGTTGGAGATCTTGTAAATATTTTTGGGTGCTACCTTTAGTTGCTACATGTAAAAACGTGCAAAAGAATAACTCTAAACCTTGTGTTCTTTTTTATGCATAGAAAAGGTTATTGGCCTTAAATGGCATTTAATGTTTGGACAATTACTGACTGCTTAAGATGCAGTATTTTGTGATGGCATTTGTTTGGCCTACATTTTTGGTAGTATCCTCTTAACATGTCAAAGCAGTTCTCTCTCTCTCTTATATGGCTCACTCTTTTCCTTGATCCTTTTACAGATCTGGATTCTGCTATTTTTACTTGTGAACTAAAGTGGTTTGACTTCTGTTCTTTTTCATTTTCCTATTTTTTCTGAAAAAACAAACATGAGAACATTAAATCAGTCCCAACCAGGGGGTGTTATATCATATATGTTACATCATATTTTGAATAGACTGGACAAAACAATGGTAAAATTGGTCATGCATACCATTTTATATTCAGAACACTGAAAGCTTTATCCTCTTAGTTTCATCTTTGATTTAGCTTGCCTTTTTCTAATGGCAGACTCTGGAAGATGGTGACATGGCCCTTATGGATATGGGAGCAGAATACCATTTTTATGCTTCTGATATCTCATGCTCCCTGTGAGTTCTTGTCTTCTTTCATTATTCCTCTATACTGTCTTCTCTAATATATAAATTATCAAGCAAAGGCATGCCTGACATTTTGTTTTGATGTAAGGGGTGAAATCCTTGTATATGTTCATTAATACCTTTCCTTACATCTTCGTAATCCTAAAAAGTTATAGCAAGAGAACTAGTGGCCCTTATTGGATTTTCAGCGGTCAATAATGTGCCCATGTAAGACGAAGTGATGCAAAATTTGAACCCATGCAAGGATATTTTCTGACAAATTTAAAACAATCTCTAGTTGGAAAGAAACCCAACACATACAGCGTATAAATTTGGGATGAGACAAATTGGAGGATCATCTGTGAGATAAAACCTTCTCTATACTCATAATGTAAGACTTGTTAATGGTAATATCTAGCTTTAAGTAAACTGATTTTGGAAATAAAAAGCATACATATCTGGGAACTTATTAAGCAAGTGCTCGATCAGCATCTAGCCCATCTCAAAACATATCTTATGCCCTACACATTTTCTTGATCAACTGTTCTTGAGGTCTTACTAAATAGAAAATAATAGAGTAAGAAGACAATGAAGTAAAGAAAGATTCTTCCCCGATAATATCAACTGAGTGCACCTAGCATCCTATCCTCCACCAAAACAACATACATACATCTCCCCCCCCCCCCCCCCCCCCCCCCCCAAAAAAAAAAAAAAAAAAAAACAGCCACTAACCCAGGGGATCAAGCCCTAATGCACTTCTTTTTTTTGTTTATTAACTACTGTTGCATGAGCTCCCCTAAGTGGATGAAGTATCTATGTCAGGCATGTTCCTGATTCTGACAATTCATGAATTCTTGATGCTTCAACATAACATTTTCCTTACTTGCTCATTTGACATAAATTAAATAACAAATACAAAATTAAATATGATGATGGGTCTAGTGAGCAACTTTACTCTCCCTTCTCATCCTTGTCTCTGACAAGACAGTCTCCATCCTAAACTCGATCGAGCGAGTCCGGGGAGACCAATACCCACCGAAAAAGTGTTATGGCTTCTGATAGTTCACGATGTTTGGCTTCTCAGAGTTGGGCGAAGCGACAGTTCGGATAACTCCGACGGGTTGACGTGTTTGTGTTGGTGAGCTCGGAGTAAAGGAAAGGGAGTGTTGTCTGAGGAGGTGTTTGGTCGGGGAGATTGAAGGGGAATTTCTCTGGTCGAAGGATTTGCGGCTTCAGGTTTTGAGATTGTGCAACTGCAGTACAGAACCGGAGTTCAGGCAGTTAGCAGGTGGCCGCGTTTTGGTTATCCTAGAATCGGAACTTGAGGTTATCCGGTTGGTGGGAAAGAGCCCGTTCCGGCTCGGAGGAAGAACCTTAACACTTTTTCGGTGGGATCCGGGGCTGGAGAAGGAAAAAGCTGTGTGGGGAACCCAGCGGTCGCGAATCCAGGTTTTTGGGCTCCCACTCCATGCCTGGAGCTTGGAAATGTTTAGGGAGCTCGGAAACGCCGTCGGTGGCTGCTTTGCAGGTGTGGCAGAGGATAACCTCTGTTGGACGGACCTCGAAGCAATGAGGTTTCTGATTAGGTGGACAGCGATGAAAGAAGAGGAAAACAATTGGGATTCCAACCCGCAGCCGTATACTATGTCCATCTCTGGGAGAAAGTCATACCCTGCTCCGACATGTGAGACTGGTGTTGGGGTGAGGGTGGGCGTTTCCTCAGGGGCGGGGTTTGAGAGGTTCTCCCCAAGCGGAAACACCATAAAAGGAGGAGAAATAGAAAGAAACGGCGGGTTTGAGCGCGAGGGACTGGTACAGAGGAAAAGGGAAGGGAGACTCTGTCGGTGCCGGTGCCTTTAGTTTCTGAAACAGAGGTTTGCGTCCCAAGTCAATTAGAAACGGGAGGCGGGATTCCTTTGTTGTTTCCGGCCCCAGACGGAATCTCGCTGGATATGGTGCCATCGGAGGTAAGGGCGCCGGTGAATCCAGGAACAACAAAGGTTTCTGTTCAAGACTGGGTGGGTGACTCAATTTTCAAAAGTCTTTTGAGCGGGGAAGCCTCAAATTTCGATTCCCGACTTGGAGCCTGGGCCGACCTTTATGGGTCAACCTAATCATGGGCTGGGCCTGCCTCGGGCCGCTTAAAGCCCAAATTTCCGATGGGCTCTCAAGGGCTTTTCCCTTTGAGCTCCATTTGGCATAGATTTGAGGCTATCAAAGATACTGCATGTGGAGGTGGCAGTTGTGAAGCTCAAACCAGTAACGACACCATTGCAAAGTCCATGCTTACCAATTTTTCGGTTAGGTTTTCAGTCTCCACAAGCTCTCCGGCCACAAGAGAGCCTCTTAATGATGGGGCTCGGGTGAGTGGACCCCTATCGGAAGTTCAAGAAGAGGATGCTGTATCGGCACAGGTGGGCGTTGATGAGCAGGTGGAAAAAAGCGATGCGCTTTGGGAGTTTCTTGGGGTGTCTATCCTAGGAGACCAAGAGACCAGCGTCCGAGATTGGCTTAAAGATAAGTTTTCTGAGGAGTTGAAGATTCATCCCTCTGGGCTTGATCCTTCTCTCGAGACTGATACAGAAGTGGGGTCAGAAAGCTCGTGGTCGGACTACATGTCTGATTCTTCGTCATTTCCGCTCGGGGTTAGAAAGTACAAGTTTCTGGTGGACTGCTACCACCTGCCGGTTGCTGATCCTCCTTCCCGTGGGACTCGTAGCGCCAGAGGGAGAGGTAGAAGAGGCAGAGGCAGAACCGCAGAAGGTTTTAGTGTTCACTAGTGAGTTTTTGCTTTGTCATGGTTCAGGGGGTGTTTTTGGGCCTCTGTAGGTAGGTTAGCTGAGGTCTCTAGGTTGGGGTGCTGTTTGTGGGAGGTCTTGTTCGTGCATTCTCAGGCCCGCTCGTTTGTTTTGTTGGAGTGGCTTGTGGGATCTGTTTTGCCCCTGTTTTTTTCTTTTTCTTTTCGCATACATCTTGTATACTCTGTTTTCTTTTTAATAAATTTACCTTATCTTACTCAGAAAAATAACAAATATAAAATTCTAGACCATTTTTATAGGTATATAATATCAGAATTTGAAAAAATAGACTATGTTAATAATTTATGGTTGCAGTAGTGCATTGACCAGTTGAACTATGGGGTCTGGTTATAGTTTTGGGTAAAGTTGATCTTGAATAGCTCTCTTCCGTGTATAATCTTGCTAGGTCCATATCAAATGAATCTTCCTTTGACTTAATCACCACTGCTATCTGAAACCACTCCAAGCATGTCATGGCTAATCTATGAAATCTCGAGTTACATGATAAATTAAGAAGCTTCATTAATAATTACAACTATATTGGGATTATTGGTAATGGAGTAACCATAACCCTGATGGGCTAGAAAAAAATTTCGATTTTAGGATTTAATATCTGGGTTGGTAAAATGTGCACTGGGAAAATGTGAGACCTGCTTTGCCATATTAAATTTGTTCCTGATAACTTACTGCTCACTCAGTCCAATTCAATGTACTTCTACCAAGATTGATATATTTACTGGCTAACAATCATAACTGGTTAACATTCTATCTTCATGTAGGTAAATGGAAAATTCAATGATGATCAACGTCTCGTATATAATGTAAGTGCATTGCTTCTTGTCCAGTTGTCAATGTTGTGCATTACAGAACATGAAGAGTAACTTTTTTGTTTCAAGTTAGATGCTTTATTTGGTAGTTATCCAATGCTTCTAATTTGTTGATTTATATTTTCTGTTTGGGTTTTGTATTCTTTTCCAATTAGATTCAGATGGTGATGGAAAGGTATTGCCTAACTTATGACAAGTTGGAAAATATCATTTTGCTAGCACATTGGTTGCCTAACCTCCTATCACCATTTGGTCACAATTAGATTAGTGAATGAGAAACTAAAGCACCTGGGTTTAGGTGTACTAAGTCATTTCTTATTTATTTTGTTCTGTTCAACAAGTTAAATGTCTTATTCACAATTTCTCAGGCAGTTCTGAAGGCTCATAATGAGGTTATGTCTGCAATAAAGGACGGAGTAAGCTGGATTGACATGCACAAGTATGGTTTTGTACATCTTAATTTTTCATCCTTCATCTTTATAGTATCTATAAGTATAATATAAGTGCTTACAAATGATACTTGCATTCGTTGCTCTGATGCTTCTCTTTTTCTTTGTAAAATTGTTGAGTATCTTTTATCATTTTTTTGGGTCAAGGTTATCAAGCATCAGAGTTGCAGAGTGGTGATATTTACATTTATGATATAAAATGAATGCTAGTTTGCACATGTATGGAGTTTGAGATCTCTATCATTAGGAACCTTGGTTCATCTGCCTGTGATTGCATTATCATTTTGAGTGGAACATCATAGTTACCATAACTTTGAGTTTAGCTGCGTAAATTAATGTTTTGTTAATGATATTCCATATTTAATTCCGATGCAAAACAGATTAGCTGAGCGGCATATTTTGGAGTCCTTGGTAGAGGGAGGAATTCTCATCGGGTATGAGTCTTTTGCATGAGAAATACTTAGAATGATCAAGTATCAGCATGTAATAGAATTTTTTTTATTGGTAAGCATGTGATAGAAGCATAAAATTGATATTCCTTCCAGGAAGGTTGATGATATGATGGAAGAAAGATTGGGTGTCATCTTCATGCCCCATGGCATAGGACATTTCCTTGGGATTGATGCTCATGATCCAGGAGGTTATCCTCAGGTCAGTCATTTCTTTGATTGAGGTGTTGTGTGGTATGGCACAAGAGAGTCTTAATGTTAGCTTGTAATGTTTTTGCCTTCACCCAATTGATGATCTGAACTGTTTTTTTCTCACTCTTTTAGGGGATAGAGAGACCAACAGAACCTGGGCTCAGGGCATTGCGGACAGCTAGACAACTCAAAGAAGGCATGGTTAGTCAGATAATAAGATTTTTTATTGATATCTAGTATTCTTTGGTCTCTTTTAACACTTAAAAAGAAGTGCAGTGTAATCTAGAACATCTTTACCGAATATACATGTGGCCAGTTCCCATTTGCCAAGTTTTATACACCTCTAGGCACCATCATGTTTTTTATGATTCCTCTGGGGTTGAAAATATCTTAAGTTTAGGAGCAAATCTCCTAGATACCAAGTCAGATTCTATCCACATGAATTACAAAACTTGTGGTTATGATGTTATACATGGTTAAAGTGTTAATAAATTCAGAGATGCATATTTTGATTAGTGACTTTTCCACTAAGAACTCTGTTCTGATGTGATGTAATTGCAGATAAATATGCCAAAATTTCCCAATGTGTTTGTGTATAAAATTTTATCAGGACCTATATATAGGCCAAAGTACATAATGCCTTGCCTGTGAATCATTACACTGCACCACACTAATTACAATCACAAGCAAAAGAGCATCAAATTGAAATTGCTTATTCTTTTGCTTTACTTTAACTGCAGGTGGTTACAGTTTCACCAGGTTGCTATTTTAATGATGTTCTCCTAACATCAGCAGTGAATAATCAGAACATGTCTAAGTTCATCAATAGTGACATGATTGCACGGTTTAGACAATTTGGTGGTGTCCGAATTGAAAGTAGTGTAGTATGTATCTCTCTTAACTGAATCTATGATCAATCTCACTGGCGTTTTATAGGTTGGATTAACAGATTTAAGAATGAAAAAATAGCAAGATTGATTATGGTTTCAAGCATTGGTTGACAGATGAATACAAAAAATAGAAAAATAAAATTAATGTTGTCAGACTCAGGCCTGACAAAAACCAGAAAACTCGCTGGGTCATGGGTTGACAGTTTAACCGTTTGTTAGATCATTCAACCTAGGAAAATAATTAAAAAAACAGGGGCATGGAATTTTCATCTGTCGCCTATTTACCAGTTGAAACTGGGTCTGATTTGAGTCTGACAATACTGGATAAAATCTTTTTGTTTGGGACTAGCAGTTAGGAGAATTGGTGAAACCACATTTAGTAGTTTGAAGAAATTCATCAAATGGAACCTTAATACAAGTTTCTGTTTGTTCAGCATGTAACATCTAATGGATGTGAAAACCTCACCCACCTGCCTCGAGAAACATGGGAAATTGAATCCGTCATGGCAGGAGCATCCTGGCCTTTGGACAATGAAACAATCCTGAAATATCAGAATACTGGCCTTTCATCTACAACATCAAAGGAAGATCCTAAAATGGGCCTTTCATCTGCGACACTGGAGGAAGAATCAGCAACTGCCCAATTGGAGAAGAATGAAATTTCATCCTCAACATCGGAGGGAACTCTCACTACTACCGAGTAGCAAGCTGAACCCCTTGACGCAATATTGAAGTTGTATCAGCCACCAAATCTTTTTTGTAACTGTTGTGTGTCACTTTTTTCTTGGATTCTGGATCCGGAGGCATTCTGTTTTATTTCTTACTGTTAATTTGAGCATTCCTTGCATGGAAAGCTGTAATGGGCAACAAGAAAAGGAAAAGATTAGCATGTTTTAGTACACCACCAGCACAAATTAGGGAAAATGACGGTTCAGCTCAGGGTCAGTGTTTATACGCTCAAAGTACATTTTGGGTAGGTGTCAGTTTGGAATTGATATTAATTCACGGGCGGATTTAGGTGTATAGAATGTGGGTTTTGACCTTTCAAATGTTTAAGGTTTTGCAGTGAAAATCAGAAATCTACATTGGGCCTATCTGTAGAAAATCAGAAATCTACATTGGGCCTGTCCGTATTTTTCCACACAAATTAGGGAGAATGATCAATCAGTTATAGTCCCATAGTACAGGGGGAGTGCATCTGACTATGAATTGATGATTTATAAGGGGGAGAGGGCTAATTCTGCATCGGGTGTATCCGTAGTCCGCACAAATTATTGTCTGACTCCGGAATTTATACGCGAACAGGCAAAATAAAAGGTGACTTTCCAATTTCCTGTCTATCATTTCTCCCCTCGAATCCTCCTTGATGTAAAACGGCCAACTGTCGCACTTGACGTACTTTGTTGACATTCCTCGACAAGGACAAACGGTTTGATGTGATGCTGGGCCCATCGTTGCCGATCAGACCTTCCACCGTTACATGATGGATTGCAAGTGTCTTTAGATTTTTGGACAGAGATGACGATGTAGGGTCAGTCAGAGTGGGATATGGTATTATGGTTGATTATATTCCAATCCAAAGTCAGAAGCGTTCTCCTCACGTGGGGACCCCCTTATTATGTTCCGCCCCTTAGTTGATTAGATTCCAATCTGATGGGAGGCTTTATCTTCAGTTTTTCTTCCAATGAACATTCTTTTAGAACTCCATGTCTTTCTTGAAATGCTCGAGTTTGTGTTAAATTATGTCACTCAATCTGCATTATCAATAAAGCATCTCGAATAGCTAGCTATATTTGTGTCTAAAAATTGTAAGGCATGACACATGTTGGTAACTTTCGGTGAAATATCTTCATGTTATTAGAGTTTTGAGAAACTCTTGTTGCCTTCTTTAAGAAACATGCTATCTTGTGGATTTTCTTTTACATGTCAAGATCTGATAGTTATATTAACCCAGTTCTCCATCTTAATTTTTAACATGCCATCTCCGTTTCTGCTCTTGCGTAGATTTTGTGAAAATCCACGCTGACACGAATAGGAAATGGACGGCTTCCATAAAGATGAAGAACTAGATGAAATTAAAACTGCAATAGAGAAACTCAAGCAGACCATAACAAGGAAATGATAAACAACACAGATCAAACCCTTGTTTTGGATATCCAACAAAATTGTGTAAAATGATAAATGAAGATCGGTTGATCAGATCATATATGATCCATCTATGGAAATCCAGACATTAGTGCAAGGTTCAAAATATCGATACGCTTGATACACCCGTATGGGCATATCGGGCAAATCGATACTCTTTTTGGTGGTTTTTTTTTTAATTTTTTTTTGCCAACTGGTTCAGAGGTGTATCGGTGGGGTGCCGGAACGATACATATCGACTGATACGTGTCGATACTTTGAACCTTGCATTAGTGACTAGTGGTGGAAGTTTATCATCAACGAGCATGCAAGTGCATATAATGTCCTCATTGGGACAAAAGGGGATACATCCTGCATCCCTGTTAAGTAGAAATGATTTGGTTGACTTTCCTGAATTACTATGAACTCACTGATAGCAATAGATTGCAAATAATTTCTGTAACAGTTGTATTGTATTGATTTTCCCATTTGAATGAGAACTACAATAAACAATCTCAGACAATGTGCACAAACTCCACAACCTTTCAAAAGCAAAATAAGGAAAAACTAATCATTTTCTCTTGTTCCTCTCGGTCTCGGATGGAACTGAATTTTGAGTAAATGTAGCGAGCCCCTGTCTCAGTGCTCCAAGGTTTACCCCATTGCCAACAAAAATGCTTGTCACACCCATTTTTGAAACCTGAAATTAACCAATACATAATTTAAATGTCTGAGAAGTATCCTCCAGATGAGAATTTGCAATTTTCTCTATATATGTAAAACATAACCTCAGGACATACTAAAGACAACAAGAGTTTTATTTTTCCTTACCGCATCAATGTTTCTATCCTCATCATCGAAAAATAGCATTGAACTAAAGGGAACCCCGGTCCTTCTATGGATTCTTTGGAAATGCTCTGTCTTGTGGGTCCAACTGGAGAAGATCTCCTGCACCATCAAAGCATCAACGGCAATGATTACTCAAAATTAGACGGGGAGAGAGGAAACTTCAGATTATGTGAAACCTAAACTAACAAATATAAAGGAAGAAGATGAAATTAAAGAAATCCTAGAATTCACAGTCAAATATATAATAGAAAAAAAAAAAAAACATATAAAGATGAACTTAAGAGGGTCAGAGCCAACAGCTAGGAGGAAACACCAGCAAGGCCTCCCCCACACCCACACCCAGAAAAAGTGTTTAGACATAGAGACCACTATACATGTACATAAACTAAGCAAACAAACATAAATGGGTGAAGGAAGAAAATAAAATCAAAGCAGACCTATCATTCAAGGTCAAATGTATTATAGACCAAAAAACATATAAAACATAACCTTTATAATATGCAACTAGAAGGGCTGAAGAAATGCAATGCTCAACTCTTCCCAATAACCAACCAAAAGTTCAGAGGAATCAAAGCCTGACGTCTTGATTCCCTTACACTGAAGCAAATAGCATTAAAATGTGTAGTGAAAATTCTAGATTTCACTGTAAAAACTAAACTCCCTCCCAAATCTAAGGCCCATGATATTCCCCTATGTTTTACATGGATTGGACATCCAAACCGAAGCCCTTACTTGAATGAGATCCTCATGGCATGAACTTAAAGAAGACAAACTAGAAGGCTGAAAACGAGCCCTTTACTGTATTATAGACATCACTTTTCTACAAGTCAATGAAGTCTATGTCTTCCTTTTGCACCATATCTCTCTTTGATATCTACTCAGGCACTACTTGTTCATTGAAACATTGTCTAGTCCTATGGGTGACCATAGGAGACACTATCATGTGCAAAGCACATATATTTCATATGTGTGTGTCTAATATATGCAAAAGGTCTCCTGATCCAGTCAAGTACAGAAGTTCCCTAAATGACTTAAGCCAACCAATTTCTTTCACATGTAGGATTCCTGTGGCCAGCCCAGACTGTCCATCAGATGGATGACCCTATTGATCAGTCATGTCTGGATTCCTGTGGCCAATTCAGATAGTCCATCGGATGGATGACTCTTGGGATCAGTCATGCCTGTTACGCCCCATCTTGTGTTGCAGTTTCATTTGATTAATAATAATCCTCCAAATTTTCATTTTTTGATTTAAAAATACCATTAAAATGCATTTTTGCAACAAAGCAATGTCTTCTATGACAAAACTTATTCTACAAATATAGGGTGGAGAAGAGGAACACAACGGTTCTCTTTGGCTCTATACTTGTTATATATCAGAGATTTGAGTTGTTTATGCTTCTTCGCTAAACAAACCTACTTGTTTTACGTATGCAAATACTGATAACTCCTCCACATTTACCCCTGCTGCACCTTTTAACTTGCCTCAGCCTCCCCTTTGATTGTCACTAAAGTGGAGACCTGCTAAAATCCACAATCTGGTACACAAATCATGTCCTTTCATGATCTGATCCAATGATAGAATGGAAACTTTACCTTTTAATGAGGGTATCCGTACTTTGCACATTACAAGTAGGTGCACTCCAACAGCTCAGCACAATAAAGCTTGAACCCAACAGTCCACAATCTGATTCACAATTCATGCCCCTCATGAACTGATCCAATGAAAGAATGGACACTGTCTGCAAATTAAGAAAGATATGATTTGATTGATTAAGAGATTTGAATAAATTTAGGAAAGATTAGATTTGAATAAATTTAGGAAAGTCATATCCTAGGATTAGGGCTGTTCACGGGTCGGGTTGGGTCGGTTTACTGGCGTTTTTCCAACCGACCCGACCTGGTCAGTTTACCTAGAAATAAAACCGAAATCGACCCAATACTAGGTAAAACCGACTTGGTCGGTTTGAATCGGGTTGGGTCGGTCTGGTGAATGATTCTCTCGGTGTGAACGACAACGGTAAAAGATTCAAGTCTAAGAAAGCAAAGGCTGGATGCCTGAAAATTAAAAATGATTTGATGGATTAAAACTGATATTTTATATATCAGACCTGGTCGGTTTACCTAGAAATAAAACCGAAATCAACCCAGTACTAGGTAAAACCGACTTGGTCGGTTTGAATCGGGTTGGGTCGGTTTGGTGAATGATTCTCTCGGTGTGAACGACAACGGTAAAAGATTCAAGTCTAAGAAAGCAAAGGCTGGATGCCTGAAAATTAAAAATGATTTGATGGATTAAAACTGATATTTTATATTTAATATGTATACTTCTGAAATAAAGCTGAAATATATATATATATATATATATAATATCTGAAATATATTATATATAATATATATCTAAGTCGGTTTGGGTCGATTCGGTTTATGTTTTTTTGTAACCCAAAACCGACCGGTGCTGAAGAAAAACCGGCCAACTCGGGTTGGATCGGACCGGGTTGGTCAGTTTGGGTCTTGTTATGAACAGCCCTACCTAGGATTAAGGGAAAGATTTAGTCAATCCCTGATTCAGAGAGATTCTAGGGGTTTGTCTTTCCTATCTTTTCTTATTTAAGTTGTATGCTCAAAATGTTTTGATTATCAATAAAGAAAATCTTCTTCTTTTCTCCCTCTATATTTCACAACATGGTATCAGAGCTTTAGGGTTTGATCATGAATTTTAAGGCCGCCATGGTTGGCTCAGGTTCAGCATCTTCGGATGCTACCAGTGGTGTGACGTCTTCGGAGGGAGGTATTTAGTCAGCGGCTATTTCTCTTTCTGAGAATTCCCTTCAAATTACCATTCACAAATTGAATGGAAAAAATTATCTTGAGTGGTCTCAGTCCATGCGGTTGGTGATCGACGTCAAAGGGAAACTCGGCTATTTGAATGGCGAAGTGAAACTGCCAGCCACTGATGATCCAAAGTACAGGCAATGGCGTTCTGAAAATTCGATGGTTACCGCCTGGTTGATCAACTCTATGGATTCGGTGGTTGGAAAACCATTCATGTTTCTGCCGACGGCTCGCGATGTGTGGGAAACTGTTAGGGAAACCTATTCAGATTTGGACAATCATTCATAACTGTTTGAACTGAATACCCGAATGTGGAAGATGCAGCAAGGCGAACATGAAGTAACAACTTATTATAATGAGATGATGGTTGTTTGGCAGGAGTTGGATTTATTTGAAGAAGAATGGGAAAGTCCCAGTGACAGTGCTCGGTACAAAAAGAAGATAGAAAGAGGTCGGGCTTTTGTCTTCTTGGCTGGTTTGAACAAAGAACTCGATGAGGTTCGGGGACGTATCTTAGGACGAAAGCCCTTGCCTACTATAAGAGAGGTTTTTTCAGAAGTGCGTAGAGAAGAAGCACGGTGGCAAGTGGTATTGAAGAATGTTAGTGAAACAAAAACAGAGAGTGAAGGGTCCGCTCTTGTGGCCCGAGGTGCAGACTTAGACGGAGATAAACGAGGAGGAAAGTAGAGGCCTCGGTGTGATCATTGTAGAAAGCCATGGCATACTCGAGAAACCTGTTGGAAGCTGCACGGGAAACCGGCGGGTTAGGACATCCTAGCTTTCAATATTTAAAGAATCTATTTCCCAAGTTATTCATGAATAAAAATCATTCAGTTTTCAAGTGTGAATCTTGTGAATTAGCAAAACATCATCGTGTTGTTTTTCAGTCTCAACCATATAAAAAATCAAAACCATTTACCATGATTCACAGTGATGTTTGGGGCCCTTCTAGAGTAACAACTCTTTCTGGAAAACGTTGGTTCATTACTTTTATTGATGATCATACTAGGGTCACTTGGGTTTTCCTTTTAAAAGAGAAATCTGATGCTGAAACTGTGTTCAAAAATTTCTATAACATGGTTCAAACACAATTTCAGACTCAGATTAAATTTTTTCGAAGTGATAATGGAAAGGAATTTTTTAACAATGTGTTAGGGAATTTTTTTGCTGAGAAAGGAATTGTACACTAAAGTTCGTGTAATAATACACCTCAACAAAATGGGGTGGCTGAAAGGAAAAACAAACATCTCCTTGAAGTTGTTAGAGCCCCAAGTTTTCAAACTAAGGTTCCTAAATATCTTTGGGGGAAGCCGTTTTAACAGCCCCTTATTTGATTAACAAACCTACACGAATTTTGGATTTTAAAACACCCATACAGGTTTTCATCGACTGTTTTCCAAACTCTCGTCTAGTGACAAACATTCCCTTAAAAATTTTTGGAAGTGTGGCCTTTGTTCATAACCATGATCCTAAACGTTCAAAACTTGATCCAAAAGAACATAAATGTATTTTTGTAGGCTATCCCACTAATCAGAGAGGTTACAAATGCTATGATCCAGTTTTGAAAAGGATGTTTGTGACTATGGATGTCACATTCTTTGAAGGAACCTCGTACTACAGCAACTCCCATCTTCAGGGGGAGAGCAACACTAGTGAAGATGGTTTTGTAGATGGTTCGGATTTAGTGTTTGAATTTGTCCATAATGATGTTCCTCACAACCAGTCACCGAAAGAAAGTGAGGCAGAAAATACAAAATTAGTGGAAACAAATGAATTAAATATTGAAAATGAACAACCTTTTGTGATGCCATATCAAAATGAAAAAGCTGAAACAACAGAGATGCGTGCGAAACACTATAAAGGCCTTGTATATTCAAGGGAATATCTAGCACAGAAAAGGAGAGGCACTATTCCGCAACATCAACAAGAATTTGATCTGAGGTTGGATCATGAAATTCATGATAATTCTCCAAAAATCCCTGAAAATATTCCTCCAGGTAATTCTAATTCTTCCAGTCAGCTTGATCTTCCCATTGCTCTTAGGAAAGGTGTTAGGTCTTGTACAAAACATCATCTGTCAAATTTTGTATCTTACAAAAATATTTCACCTTCATATTGTGCCTTTATTTCACAAATGTCTAGTGTATCCATTCCTAACAGTATCTAGGAGGCTCTAAATGTTCCTGAGTGGAAAGAAACTGTTTTTGAGGAGATGAGAGCTTTGGAAAAGAATGCTACCTGGGAGAAAGTAGATCTGCTGGATGGAAAGACAATTGTTGGTTGTAAATGGGTGTTCACTCTGAAGTACAACTCATATGGATCCTTGGAGAGATACAAGGCTCGCCTAGTAGCTAAAGGTTTTACTCAGACATATGGAGTGGACTACTCTGAGACCTTTTCTCCAATGGCGAAGCTAAATACAGTTCGAGTACTCTTATATGTTGCAACTAATCTTGACTGGCCACTGAATCAGCTGGATGTGAAGAATGCCTTTTTGAATGGAGACTTGGAAGAAGTATATATGGAGCCTCCACCTGGTTTCACTGAGAAGTTTGGAACTAAGGTATGCAAGCTAAAAAAGTCTCTATATGGACTTAAACAGTCTCCTAGAGCCTGGTTTGAAAGATTCACAAGATTCGTTAAAAGTCAAGGATATAGTCAAGGACAATCTGATCATACTCTTTTCACAAAAAGATCCACCAAAGACAAGGTTTCGGTTATGATTGTCTATGTTGATGACATAATCTTGACTGGAGATGATATTGAAGAGATGAGCAGACTAAAGTAGAGCTTAGACAAGGAATTCGAGATTAAAGACTTAGGCCAGCTAAGGTACTTTCTTGGAATGGAAGTGGCAAGATCAAAGAAGGGCATTGTGGTTTCGCAACGAAAATATATTCTAGATCCCTTGAAAGAAACTGGAATGAGTGGATGCAAACCTTCAGACACTCCGATAGAAGTTAATACTAAACTTGGAGAAGTTAAAGATGGGGTTCCAGTAGATACAGGAAGATACCAAAGGCTGGTAGGAAGATTGATTTACTTGTCACATACACGTCTTGATATTGCCTTCGTTGTGAGCATGGTGAGTCAATTTATGCACTCCCCGTACGAAGAACATCTTGAAGCTATGTATCGAATTCTTAAATATCTAAAAGGCACACCAGGAAAAGGACTCTTCTTCAAGAAAAATGAGAAGAGAGGGGTTGAGGTGTATACAAATGCGGATTGGGCAGGCTCGATCACTGATAGAAGGTCAACTTCGGGGTACTGCACATTTCTTTGGGGCAATTTAGTTACTTGGAGAAGCAAGAAGCAAAGTGTAGTTGCTAGAAGTAGTGCTGAGGCTGAATTCAGATCAATGGCTCAAGAGGGTGCTAGCAGATCTTAAGAGACCGGTGAGCTTTCCTATGAAACTGTATTGTGATAACAAGGCAGCTATCAGCATTGCTCATAATCTGGTTCTACATGACAGGACTAAACATGTTGAGATTGATAGACACTTTATAAAGGAGAAGCTTGAAGAAGGAATAATTTGCACTCTGTTAGTACCAACCACGCAGCAAGTTGCAGATGTATTGACTAAGGGCTTGTTGAGACAACCATTTGAACTTCAAGTTAGCAAGTTGGGCATGATAGATATCTTTGCACCAACTTGAGGGGGAGTGTCGAAAAACTAAGAAAGATAGAATTTGCGGCAAATTAAGAAAGATATGATTTGATTGATTAAGAGATTTAAATAAATTTAGGAAAGATTAAATTTGAATAAATTTAGGAAAGTCATATCCTAGGATTAAGGGAAAGATTTAGTCAATCCCTGATTGAGAGAGATTCTAAGGGTTTGTCTTTCCTATCTTTTCTTATTTAAGTTGTATGCTCAATATGTTTTGATTATCAATAAAGAAAATCTTCTTCTTTTCTCCCTCTATGTTTCGCAACAGACACTTTACCTTTTAATGAGGGTATCCATATTTTGCATATTACAAGTAGGAGCACTCCAACAGCTCAGCACAATAAAGCCCAAACCTAACAGCCCACAGCTCCAAAGAACATGATGACTTTTTTTTTTATTATGAATATGATATCCTGTTCTTTGCATAATCACAAGAAACAAGCAAGCCTTTCCTAGACCGGATGAATTAGTAACTGCATCCTTGAATAAACATAGCCACTAGTTGGCCATTCTAGACTTCCACTAAAGCATTACATTGATAAAAGGAGCCAAAGCACTTACAAGAATGATTCATTTATACCCTTGATTGAGACAAATATGCAACAAATATCCTTGGATGCAGATCAGGGAAGAATTAAGTCAATGACTCAGACAAGGGTCTCAAGAAAAGTACACCAATGTTTCATTAAACACAAACATATTAAGCTCATTGTATAATTATGTAGCCTACATTTAAGAAGCATCAAGCATGACCTAAGATTCTCAGATTCTAGATATAATAGTTTAAAATCAACAATGTTCTTCAAGTACTAAAATAAGCATAAAGATGGCTAGAGAAGTTTAGAATTAAGAAACTCTTATGGTTAAATCTCAATGAAAACACACAATCTGCAATAAATGTAAATACCAAATAAAATAGCTAGTGGAGAAGACTTCCACTGCAAGAAAGCAAATAAAATCTAGAACATGGGAAACAAATGAAGCTTTATGATCGGCTCACCTGGGCCACAAACATGGATTGAATCCCCAATTTGTCCAGAAATGTCTTTGCTATATCAGGGGTAGGTGATCTAGAAGCAACTGCTACATCAATTCCTTTGTCCTTGAGTGCATGCAATATACCTTTAGCATGTGGATAAAGAGATGGCATCTCACGTTTGGAGCGACATTCACTGAAAAATGAGTAATTAGTATCAGACGCAAAGTTCATTAAGCATTTGTAAAAGACATTTAAAGCCTCCACAAGGACAAGAGGGATGCCAATAAGGAGTTAGACTGGGTAGTGCAAAAATACCTTGATGTTTTAACAGAAGATATGCCCCTAGGGTGGAATGAGAAGGAAAAGAGTCCAACCCCACTTAGCTTTGACAAAACTTGGAATATGATAGCTAAAGCCTCTTTAAAACATTTGTTCGGATTTTGTTATCATTGTAGTCCTATAATAATCTCATCCTGCTCCTAGCTACTATGAACATTTCCATGCATAAGAGTGCAGTGAGCAATGACAACACTTGTTCCTAATGTTCAAAATGAGTTAGTTGTATTTAATATGCAAATGATTAACAAATAAAATGAAGAACTGTGCAAGAGAAGAGGATACAACTACAACACATACACTACAAGCAGCACAAAGCAATTCAACAACATGCAATCTGAGACTGAACAATAAATTACATAGATTGAATGTGCATTGACTAATTATTGATATACAGCCACTGGGTAAGAAAGAGAAAAGATGCATTCACGTGGAATAAGTTTGAGCTTCTTGCTGGAGATGTACTGATAGAGAATTAACTGAATCATCATATGGCTTAGACATAACTTAAATATGGTGCACGCAGAATCGCCGTTTCTGGAAGAAGGGGAAAAACATCTAACAGGGATAAGGTACTAAACGAAGTCCTCTCAAAATAATAATCGATACGAACGTGATAAAGCCTAATTTCCCGAAATTTAGGATTCTTTTAGCCAATATAACGATATTAGAATTCGCTAAAGAACCAGCAGAGACAAATACGGCTAATTCTCACCGACTGCAATTTAAAGAGATCAACTAAGACATCTCAAAAAAAAAATCAAAATAAATAAAAAAAGAACTGAAAAAGAAACTATAGCAAAACTCCAGGCTTTCCAGTTTTCTAGAGGAAAAAGAAAAAGAACACAAGAGAGGATAAACCCTAAAGAATAAAAATGGTGGAGAAGGTACCAGTAAAATGGCCAGAGAGTGTAATCGAGATCGAAAACGACTAGACGAGGAAGAACTTGGAAGAGACCGAGCATCTTCAAGGCGTCGTCTTTCACCTTCTCGTCTCCCATCTTCTCCTCGGTCGTCCTGTCCTGGCCGCCTTCGTCTCGACTCGAATCTCCCTTAGTTTACGAATTGTTTTTAATTCCTTCATGCCACGTGGAATTGTTTTTAGGGTAAATTTCTTAAACTATACACATGATTTTTTTATGCCACGTGGAATTGTTTTTTTCCGCCACAATGTTATGGCCATTTCTTATCATCTTCCTCATCCCCCTCTCTGTCTGTCCCATGTTCTCCGGTTACTGGGAACGGGCACTGAGACAGCCATCCACTTTTCCACCCTCCCAGCCCTTCATCAGTCTAAACCATTTCTTCCTCCCATTTCCCTTTTTTTCTCCCCAATTCATTGTAAACAAACTATAGGTCCCTTCGAACACAGCATTACGAGAAGAATCATCTAAGGTTGCAAGAACAGAGACAACTACAGCTGCTTGCTCTCAAAGTGATGGTTGATGACTGGAATCAAGCTGGATTTGAGAACGAAGACAGAAGATAATCATATCGTTCGCCTCCTCCTTCCTCCTGGATCTGATAAGATTAAGGGTGTGATAAGAAGACAGAGAAATTAAACCAATCTAATAGAAATCAAGCTAAATATGAGGTCAATCTGAAACATTGATTGTATATTTCAAGTAACAGCAAAAGAGGGGGAACACAGAAAACCATACACCATACATTACAGCTAAGGTACAATAAAATAAAACTGCAGAAATCAGAAAAAACGAGTCGAAGGAAGTGTATGCCACAAAATTGTCAAAAGCATCTCCGAACAAGATCCCTGGAATTTTGAATTGAATTGTTGCATCTTAGATCTTGAGTTTAATTTCAGATAACAAAGATTAAAGTAGAGAGGCGGCGAGAGATAGAAAGATAGTTCAAGAGCCATAATGAAATTAAGAATCCATGGAAGAATTTGATAAAAAAGCCAACCATCAACACGCTAAATTCCTGTTAGGCCTTGTATTTCTTTCACTATATGTTTATTTTAGTCGAAGATAGGTACGGACTTTTGGACTTTTTGTATTTGGGTTCTCTTCCGAATTTGTTTTTGTATAATGGGTTTCTAAGAAGCATAAGAAAAGATGTTCTTGTTGCCATTTGTCTCAGGCATCGGACCCTGCAGCAACACCTGCCAGAATCCCAGAACCTTGAAAACCCCTCTTTCCCTTCCCATTGTCAAAGCCGATATCTCCTATCCAGCACATCAAACAATAACCTATAGTGTTGAAAAGCATAGAAGAAAGCCCAGCTTCCTGTTAGGTTCGCTTACGGCAAGTCACTCACTCGCCTCTTTTATCTCCTGATGCTTTAGTTCGTGAAGATTCCCTGGGTTCGCTGCTGGAGTCACCACTGCCAATCTCCACCGATAGAACCTCCGGTGCCCAATCGAAAACCCAAGTCCACTGCTAAATCATTTGTCCTTTTTTTTTCAAAGTTTCAAGAGGGAACTCTTCCAATGATCTGTTCAGAGTCATGATTTGGCAGTGAACTCTATGCTGTTGCAACGGACAAAGTCATCGTCTCCTCTCAGAATCCTTGTATCAATGAAAAGGAGGGGAGAGAGAAAGAAAGAGGGGAGAGAAGTGGAGGGTAAAATTGAGTTTTAAAAAATTATATATATTGTGTGGGAATGAATTTTGACGGAATATTAACAAACCTTAACCGGGTAAAGTTAGTCAATTGTCAGAAACAGTAGGGTAGCGTTAGTCAATTTTCAAAGAGCAAGGGTACAATTACTCAATTAGCTAAACCATAGTAGTTTAAGAAATTTATTCTATTTAGGGTAAATTTCTTAAACTACCCTTATGGGATCAGACCTTTATACTTTTTTTGCGATAAAAACCTTCCGAGCTTTGGCCATTAGATAAAGACCCTTCCGTTAACATTCTATCCATTATCATCAAAAAAGATTCTCATTTCGTTGTTATAAGAGTTTTGAATCCCTAAACTGTCCTTCAAACAATTTTATTCTTAGGCATCGTTTGTTTATCACTATCTTACTTACTTGGGTAAATTCACTAATCCAGGTAAATGTTTTCTAGGTAAATTTACCCAAGTAAGTTAATTTATCCATGTTCTTTTTGTTGCAATTTACCCAGGTAGATAAGGCACTCCAACTTATCCATGTTCTTTTGTCTCACCAACTTTCTTGGGTAAGAAACTCATATATTACACTATTGCCAACATTACCCTTTTGGCTTAAATAAAATTTTTTTTGGAGGTTTTATTTTATAAACCTGTGTAATAAGTTCATGCCATTTGCCCCATCGAAATTGAGTTTCAACTCATTCACATTTAGCTTGGTCCAAATTACCATCCGATGACCACCAACATATAGATTATAAAACCCCGCTTACATGTAGAGAGTGAGTGAACATAAGGCTGAATCCATGGAAAACTCCTAGAATGAATGCATTAAATAATTAAGAAAGAGTAGATGGTCAAAGGGAAATAAAGGGAAGTTAAGAAGAATCCTTATAAAGTGAGCAAATCATGTAAGTTTGCTTTCTTAATACCACTAATCATAGAAAGATCTGGACTTTAAGACAAACTAGAGGTTCATCCTGTCAAATGAATAAGTAGAACTTGCTATGTTAAAACAAAAAAAAAAAAGATAATATGTTTTTGATTTCTATTCATTAACTATATGTTTTCTGATAATCAAAATACTAAAAAAAGATAACTATTGTTCTATAAAAAAAAGAAGGAAAAAAATATAATATGTTTTTGATTTCTATTCATTAACTATATGTTTTTTGATAATCAAAATACTAAAAAAAGATAACTATTGTTCTATTGAGTTACTAATCAGAGAGGAGGTAAGAGAAAATGTATGCATTTCTAAAGTCAGGTGATAGATTAAAAAAGTATTCAACCTCTCCCATGTCACCAATTAACTTTTTACTCACTTTGATCATCTCATCTGAACTTAATCCAGGGATCTTCCTTATATCTTAAAACACTTTCATTCTCATCTCCCTACCCTCCTTATCTACATTTAACGCATATGTCACTTGTGTAACCCTATCATTGTATTCAACAAACTGTTGTTCAACCATATCTATCTTTTCTAAAAGCACCTTAACCAACAGGTCATCATCCATGCAACTCCTTGACCTCTTACTTGCTCTATGAGGGCGAGAGGTTGATGAAGTACCTATTAGAGGTTGAGTGGATGGTGGTTGTGTGGAAGATTGTGAAGTCATGCTATCCTCTTGAAAAAACTCTAATCCAACTTGTTGAACTTCTCCTTCATTAATTGGTTTATCTTCCCTGGGTTGGTAACTAGATTGTTCTTCCCTATCAACAAGTTCTGCAACATCAGAAGGGGTTTCTGCATGCTCCTCAGTGGCTTTGTCTCTTCCAAAGATGATAGAAAGTTCATCAAGAAATGAAAAATGCTTGTTCCTTAATCCTTCGGCATATGGATGGCTCTACATTTATCAAAACAAAAATATATTAATAAATTGGATGTCATGTAAAATAGATGTATACATTTGTCTAAAATATAAAATACAATAATCCACAATTACCTTAACCCACCCATTGAAGACTTCTTCCTCACATTGGCTCGAGCTCGATTTGAGGAAAAATATTTTATAAAAATAAAAATTATATATAAAATATATTTTTTGTTTGATATTTAAAAAATAAGAATTATAATAATTAAGTATTATAATATTTTTATTATATATATTATTTTCTATAATTTTATTTTATATATATATCGGCTCGCGAACCTCATGAGTCGAGCTCTATTAAGCTCGAGCTTGGCTTGTTTATTAATCGAGCCTATAAATTGGGCTCGAGCTCGGCTTGAAGCTCGGTTAAAATTGAGCCGAGCCGAGCTTTTCACGAGCTAAGCTCGAGCAACTCGTGTAAAGCTCGGCTCGTTGCCACCCCTACCTATAAAGTGTTAGGAATCCCTCGCTGTTGGGGTATCCAGCATCACACAAGTAATAATAACCTAAACAAATATGACAATACATATTAGTTTCTTAAACATCAATATTAGAATTTTTGTTATAGTGTCATAATTCTCATAGTTCATTTTTTACCTTATGGTACTTTTAAGCTATTTCTCCTTGAAATGGCATCACGAAGGACTCTACTGTCATGAACAGATCCCTCCCAGCCAGGTAAGATGTAAATGAACTACATATCTGGAGAGCAAACACCCAATACATTTGTTGCAATTTTATTCTTCCTCGTTCGATATCTAGGCTAATCATTTTCGGACACTCAGACCCTAATATATGTTCCATCTAAAGCCCCTAAACAACCCTATACAATAAAATAAGAGAGAAAATTAAAAATTCTAACCTTTAAAGGTTTGTTATTTGTAATGAAAAAGAAAAAATAAATAAAAAATGGACACACCTTGAATCATTTCCATTTTTCATCAGTTGAGTTTGCAGGCACGGGTTCAGGTTTTTTAAGAAGGATTTCATGTAGGCGTAGCACTGCATTCAAGACCATATTGAAGTACTTGCTTAAGGTGGACCTAGACCTCCTAAAGTGCCATTTTTGCTCCCTAATCTTGACATCATGTGATAAAATGTTTAGGAAGCATGCAACTATTTTTTCCACTCCCACATGTTTACTACCTCTTAATTTTCTTACACTCCTTAGTAATTCAAATAGCCTCAAATAACTAGTCCTATCCATTCGTATATGGTCTATACATGATTGATTTGATTCCATGGCCATAGACTTAAGGTCTGAAAACCTAATTGCAAGTTTTTCCACCCGTGATTCCCTACCAATCCCCTTATCATTATAACTATTCAATATCTTAGAGACCATCATCCTTCTCCTCCTGATTGCAATGATAATAGCAATCAATATACATAAATAAGCATACTGCATCATCATTTCATAATGAATAGAAATAGCAATTGCAACCAACTTTTTCTTTTGATTCCTATTTAGTGGTGATCGAGGCATGCCTCTCAAAACATCATTATATTCAATTACATGAAATATAGTGATGGACAAGGCATGTTTTTCAAATTAGACATGCAAGAAATTATTAGAATAAAAACAACTTAAGATGGAAAGAAATTCAAACTAGTTGAATTAGTTTGAAAATATATGTGCCAAAAAATAAAAAAAAATGCATAAATGCTTACAAAATTTCTAAATAAATTGTAGAGTAGCTCAAACTGAAGCTAGAACATATTGAACTATGCTTCCAAGTAGTTCATTTTCTTTTTTCAAAATATAACTTTGTTTTGGAGAAAAAATCAACTAACTTTTATACTATGCATGATCAAAATGGTAATCTCATGCTTCTTAGTATCAAATAAAATGGTAATCCCATGCAACTATGCTGGAACAACTGAGAACTAAATAATATTTTGTCAAACAAAGTAAAAAAACCACTGCTATTTTCCTTTCTGAATGCTTGAAAATTTTATACATTAACAACTGAAACAATTCAGTGGGAGATCGAAGATCCAAACCAATTATCAGAAAGGCGCAGATAAAACTTTAAGGGGGCATTCTTTGTTAAATATGCAGGTTGAATGAAGAACAAGGAGAACATGTAGGTAGCAGTATACGAGCAAAAAATTAGATACAAGCATCACAAAAGATACCACCACATTTTTACCCCTTAATGCTGTAATGAAAAATATAAAAATTGAAAATGTTGAAAAAAGAATGCAAAAGAATGAAATAAGAAAATAAAACTAAAAAAGCTTATAGAACTAACCTCCCTAACTTCATCAACTGTGTAAGATCTTAATGGGATATTAGCATATGTTTTCATATTCAACTTCAGGAGATAATTCACCTTGACATACCCCATTCCATATATCCAAGTTACAGAAAACAGAATTTTTTCAATTAAATTATGTCAACTTAGATACACACCAGAACCAAATTATAATAAAGAACAAAATAAGAGAAGAATACACACCAGAACCAAATTAATTATAACAAAGAATGAAATAAGAGAAGAAATCAAGATGGAATAAAATCACATGTCAATGAAAGGTAAACAAAAGGACAAGAAATTCCACCTTGCTGCATGTAGGTTGGGGTAAGGCTTATGTGGGGAATGGTCTCTTTGAAAGATAGAGAAAGGCTTGTGGCTCGGGAGAACGACTTTACTGGGAATTAAGAATGTGAGGGTGAGGAGTCCGAGAGGGTACTCAAGAGTGCTGGGTGCTAAGATGCCAGTAGGGCTATTCACAAATAAATCCAAACCGATCAAACCAACCAACCTGGCCTGACCCAACCCGAGTTGGTCGTTTTTTCTTCACTACCGGTCGGTTTCGGGTTGCAAAGATGAACAAACCGAAACCAAACTGAACCCAACCGAGTTATGTGAAAAAATATATATTCTGAAAAAATATCCATTAAATATAGATATTTTAGTTTTAAATAATAAATATATCTGAAAAAATATATATTATGAAATATATCAGATATGTATTCCCAAAATATATATTTCCAGAAATTAGAAAATATATATTTTGATATATTTGTATATATGTTTTGGTTTTAAATATATATTTCCAGAATATATATTCTGAAATATTATATATAATATTAGCACTTTGACTTCATGTGCATTGTGCAAGCTTGGAGTTGGTTGAAACCCAAACCGACTCAAACCGACCAGGTTGGTTTCAATTTGATCTATAGGTAACCCGACCAGGTTGGGTTGGTTGAAAAAACACTAGTAAACCGACCCAACCCGACCCGTGAACAGGCCTAGGTGCTAGGGATTGGGTGATCTTCAATACGAGGAGGACCTCTATTTATAGGAGAGGTCCCAAGATCCCAAAAGGTAGGAGATGAGGATATTCACTCCGTATCGGGAGAGGGAATATTTGATTCGTTGTCAATTATTGGGTGTTCTATTGGGGTTTCATCGCATGTCTCATGACGATCTTCTCGAGGATTGGCTTTCCTTATCCTTGAGGTCCCTCATTACTCACGTGTGCTACTACTTTTTTGCGCATTATAACTAATCCCGCGCGGCATCGGTGATGTCACCGTTTGACGGGTAGCGCTTGCCTATCTCCACGTGGCGGTTCGCTACGTCCTTAGCCATCGTGGGTTCCATGTGAGTTGGGTTATAGGTTTGTTTTGACTTGGGTTATAGGTGAGTTCGCGGGTTATGAGTTCATCGCACGCTTTAGTAGGCATGGCTTCATTGAATGTTCAAGTGAGCTTGGGGCTCTCGGAAGGGTTTAGCTACGGTTTCTTTAGGTTCTTTCGCTAGCTTGACTCGGTGAACTATAGGTTTATTGCGATTATTGTGATATGTATTGCGAGTTCATCACAAAGATGCTGGTGTGCTGCGGGTTAGTGTGGAGTTTGGTTGTGAGCTACTCGCGTGTACTTTTGTGGTATTAATCTTGATGTTTGGTATTCTGAGGGTTTGAGTGCGCGCCACATACCTACATTGTCCACCCCCGAAAGATTAAAAAAATTAAAAATAGAAAAGAAAAGATTTTCTTTAGTTGAGGCCTTTATAATAGACAAAACAGTATAAGCCACATCGAAGCCAATTCTCTTTGTTGATTGCATAGAATGGAGAGAGAGAGAGAGAAAGAGAGAGAGAGAGAGAGAGAGAGAGGAGGAGGAGGAGGAGGAGGAGGAGGAGGCTTGGGAGGGGATTGGGAAGAATGGAGGTGTGTGACGCTTCAGCAAGAGAATCTCCGTTGCTGGGAGGAGGAGGAGATATGGTAGAAGGGATGGTGGATTATAAAGGTCGCCGGGTTATCAGATCCAAGAGCGGTGGTTGGAAAATCAGATCTTAGCTTACAGTTCTTTGTAAGGAAAAAAAAATAAGGAGAATAAGAAGACTTACTGACGGACTCAAACACTCAGTAGAAGACTCTTCAACGAATTGCAAAGGTATGGGGTTCTCTTTGGTGGTGGATGTTCTTCCTGAATAGGAGGTTTGGGGAAGAAGCTAATGTTTGTCCTAAGCTTGTTAACAGGGGTATTTTCGACTGAACAAAATCATCCCATGATGGGAAAGTAACTTACCCATCTCTGAGGTGGGTAAGATTTTCCCAAGTAAATGACCTTTAACTTACTCGGGGGAATTTGTATTTTCCATGGGCCCCACATGTATTTGCAAAAGAACATGGGAAAGTTGGTCAACTTTCCCATTGACCAACTTTTCCACCCCAAAATAGTAGTAAATGAATGAAGCCTTTTTATCATTTTATACAGTTTACGGCGATTGCATCTTTGTTGTATACAACATCTTTTACACCTGGTCTCAGGCCCATTGCCTGCAACTCGCTTCATCCCTCACTTCGCCATTTTGAGGCATTCTTCTTGATTGTTGTTTATAAGTGTAAGGAGTAGGGGAAGGTGGTCTTTCTCTTAGAAGAACGAATGAAGGTTTATGAGGGAAAGTGGGCTCGAAAGGGAGTGAGTGCTTGGAGATGGTGGTAACGAGCCACCTAAGATTTCTATCTCCTAACCACAAAGAGGACTCTCATATTTATGGAGGAAGCCTTGGGACCCCAAAAGGTAGGAGATAGGGACATTCACTCTATATCAGGAAAGGAAATATATTGCTTGCTGGCAATCATTGGGTACGCTACTGAGTGTTGCCACGTGTTTCATGAAGATATCCTCGGGGATTAACTTTCCTTATCCCCGAGATCTTCATTACTTACCTGGGATACTGCATTTTCCACACACCATCACTAATCCTATGTGGGGATATTGACGTCACCGTTGGTGGTGCTTTGTCTGCCCATCATCTACAGCACATTGAGTCCATCCTTGCGAATTACAGGGAATTGTGCGATGAACTGCTTCATGCGATAGGTTCGTTCAAGGCACGAGAGGACCAGACCACGTCTCATGCAAAGATGTCACTAGATCACTGGATAGAGTTCTGGTTCAAGTCGCATGGCTGTCGCGATGTGATGGTGATGGGTAGGGATAGTCAATGCCATCTCGCCGCGTTTATTCTGTACATGGTGTCCTGGTTCCCCTTGCCGCAATCGGTCACAGCTTCCCCTGGCTTCTATATTTGTGGGGTATTTGTATGCGCTAGTTATGTTTGTGTGTCGTTCCTCTAGATGTTCCTCTGCGAGCGGTTCGATCTTGTAGTGACCCCACATCCGCTTGCATGTCTTAGTGTTCCAGTGGCGACTCGGCCGGGGGATGAGTTCGAGGACAAGACTTTTGAGGCTTGCAGGGGGAAGCGATGGTTACAGGCCACTCACCATAAGAGCTTCAGGATAGCTGAGATCGGTGTCTAGTTGGCTTCCCTGGGTGGATTCCAGTGGAGGCCCTATTCCCAGACAGTTTGTGATGCCTTGCCGTTTTGTGTTGGCGTGCCTATCCCCATCGATGCGGACCAACATTGCGCTTTAGATGTGGATAATGTTGTGGTGGGCATCACGCGGTTGATCGCATGGCCCGGGGTTAGGTTTTTCTCGATCGCAATGGTGAACTGCAACTAGCTGGGTATCGCCCAGATCGGGTAATGTGCCAATTTGGGTATGACGATCTTGGTGGGCAGTTTCTGCAGGCTGTTGGAGAGGATGTGTTTTGGACCCATCAACACAATCAGGCCTTCCCGGGTTGCTTGCGTTTGCCGGTTGCCAGTTTCTACAGGGAGCCGCAGTGCAAGGCCCTGTAATTGGCCTATCTCTGTGTGTTGCTGGCGGGTTCCCAAGAGGTCATCAGGAAATCCCCTAGGCCTCACCATATCCTAGCGCCTCCAGAGGATCACGCCGCCAATCGGGGTGCCATCCTTGTTTCTATCATGACGCGCCCTTCAGAAAGGGATGTAAGCAAACGCAAGAGGGTCCTGCCGGTGATAGAAGAAGAGAAGAGCAGCCGCCCGTCGATTACCAAAAGGTCACGACCTGTGCGGGTCCCCCATTCGTCGCGGTTTGGAAATGTGACGAAATCTTCCACTGTCGCTCCATCGTAGCTATCCGTTGATAGTCCGAAGGTTCAGCCTGAAACATCTGTGGATGCGGTTGCGCCGGTGACCGAAGGCTCTCTGGGATTGCCACTCTTGGGTCCCCCCACTACAGGGGTCATCATCTGCTTCTCGAGTGGGCGGATAAAGAAGAGGGCAGCTCCGCACTCGAGGCGCTGCCATGAAGGCGGTGACACGGTAAGCCCCCTTTTGCGATGATTGTGATCTATCGCCTTTTCTATGTTATAAGCACTATTCTGCTAATGTGTTTCATTCGTCGTTATTGCAGCTAGCGGAGAGCAGAAGCGGATGGATTGTCAATGAGAATTCTGCGAGCTCTTCGGGCCAATCAATGGGGGTCTCTCTCGGTGCCAACAACGGGCAAATTTTGGTAAGTGTGCAAACCTGTATGGGTACGTCACCCTTTGTTGTATGACTTGGTAACTAACTATTGGGTTTTCTATGATTTTGAAGTGGGTAGATCGCAGTGGTACCCGACTCGATGAAGATGTTTTCGGGGTCGATGAGGTGGATCATGGTGTAAGTCGTGACTATTTTCATGTCGACCCTCTTATTCTTTCTCTTCCTTTAGGCTTTAGTGTGAGTCTATTAGACTAACTGTTTGTGTTTGATTTGTTGCAGGATTCATTCGCTGAGCATGTCGATGGTGCGACGGGAGAATTAAGGGGCAAGCAGCCCCCCAGGGCTGAGTCTATGGGTGGTGTAGGGGGTGTGGGTTCCGACGAGAACGTCTGCGATGTGACGACATCGGCAACACATCGTGTCGAGCAAATGGCAAGGGGCTCATGTGCAGTGATATCCGATCCGTAGGCCGTTGTTGTTGTCGACAGTGTTAACGCATCTAGTGGTATCGAGGAGGGGGAAACTACAGCCGATGGTGATGATGCTTCTCTTCGGCCGGAGATCACCAGTGATCTGGACCATTGTTCTAGAAGTGTAGGGGAGGATCTCGAGTTTACTCTCCCTCCAGAAGAGTTATCGTATGAAGAAGAGTTTCTTCGGATGTGACAATAATTGTTGGATTACTGTGATCGCCACGACATCCCTCCCTTGCATTTCCCAATTGTGGACCCGATGTTGGTCCAAGGCAAAGAGGTGAAGTATAACATATCTAGTGTTGTCGCCTCATTCGTGTCCCTTGCGATTTAGGCAGGGTGGTTGCCAGAGGGAAAGTTGCACCCCGTGTTCATGGGCCCTGTTCTGAATATTGTGGTGACCTTGATGAGTCGCATAATGGGTCAAGCGCCAGAAGAATTATCATGGACCGATTTTGCCTACTGGATGGAGGCCTATCGAGCTTTCTCATCGAAGGGTTTTTGTATGGGTCGGATCGAAAGGCCTATTGTAGACTTGCGCACGCCTCTCTGGAAGGCGAGCCGCGATATCCCTAAGGTAGACCTGTTTCGTTAATTGAAATACATTCAAGGATGTTGCAAGGTTGTCGAGGCCAGTATGAAAAGGGTTACCGGAAGGCTTATGACTTTAAGGGATGAGTGTGGACGGCAGGAGCGGATCCCGGAGGATTACAGGGCAGAGTTGAATTCCTTGAAAAAGTACGAGGAGACTAGTGGGGTGGTAGACACCATAGTTGCTATACGCAAGGAATGGACCAAATGATTTTCGTTGTGACATGCTATTGCCAGATCACCTTGTATTTTGTATTTTGTATTATGGAACTTAGTAAAACTTGCAATGTGCAATTTTCATTTGATTGCGATGCGTCATGATTGTAAAAGACTTTATCGAAAATGATAAAATGATTAACACAAATGGTGAAGGTTTATCGCAACTAACAAAATGCATATCGCGAATGACTAATGACATGTTGTATCTCAAACGACGAATGTTTATCGCAAATGACGTATGCTTACCTTGACTAGTATCGGTGCATGTGTCGAATGGAGACTAAGTCATTTGCGATTAGTTTGTTTGTATAAGTATAGGAATGAATCGCCATTGATTACCTTGTGGGTGTAATCGGCTATTGAGTATGGGATATTAATGGAGACGGGGATCACATGTATTATTCCTTAGTCTTTGGCAATTCGGTGTTAGCGTCGAATGTTCTTGGGGAAAGAGAACTCCCCGCGCGTCCGCTTTTATTAAAAAGGATTTCGTAGCTTCTTGTAGTTGATAATCGAAATAGCAGGATTCAGGGGATTCAGGGTGAGGGTTTTGGCTGGGATTGCCAAGGCTTTAATTGTGCTTGGGTTGTCAGGGCTTGTCTCTGCCTGGGGTTGTTAGGGCTTGTCTCTGCCTGGGGGGCCGGGGCTTATCGTTGAGGTGCCTGGGGTGTCCAGGGCTTTGTAGAGATGCTTGGGGGGCCGGGGCTTATCACTGAGGTGCCTGGGGTGTCTAGGGCTTTGTAGAGATGCTTGGGGGGCCGAGGCTTATTGCTGAAGTGCCTGGGGTGTCCAGGGCTTTGTAGAGATGCCTGGGGGGCAGGGGCTTATCACTGAGGTGCCTGGGGTGTCCAGGGCTTTGTAGAGATGCCTAGGGGACTGGGGTTTTCTCGCAAAGGTGCCCAGGGTGTCCAGGGCTTTGCAAGACCATAATAATGGAAGGAAATCTAGATGTACTCGTCATGAAATTTTCAGGTAAAACGAATGCACATTTGTATATAAAAAACGTATTTGCAATCAACAAAAAAGGAAAAATCTAGATGTACTCATCATGAATCTATTAAGGTAAAACGAATGCACATGTGTACATATATGAAAAAAAAAACATATTTGCAATCAACAGAAAAGGAGAAAAAAACAGTATCATAACATGAAATCATGTTGCATGTAAAAGGTCAAGAAGGAAAACACATTATGGGGCAAAAGGGCATACATTTTTGTATGTGTACAAAATATGATTATTCAAAGTAAGGTTTTCAACTAGTAACCATTTATGGTTTCATCATCGTCACCCGTGTCTATAGTTTTCAGCACATAGTAATCCGATTTGTGGGCTTCCTTTATCAGGTAAGGTCCCTCTCATGTCGGTGCAAATTTCCCTGCGGATTTGCCTTGCCTAATGTTAAGGGCTTCTTTAACACCATGTCGCCTTCGTTAAAGCTTCTAGGTCTCAAATGTTTGTTAAAGTTGGTTGCTAGTGCTTGCTTGTATTTGTTTTGTTTTTCGGTCGCCCTGTCTCTAACTTTGTCTACTATTTTAAGTTCATTCGCGAGCAAGATATCTAGGTCCTCTATTCCAATCTTTTTACCTATCTCCGCAGCTACTTTGGCAGACACGACTTTGATTTCTACTGGCAGTACTAATTCTTGTCCAAACACCAATGAGTAAGGTGTCGCTTGTGTGCTTTTCCTGATCATGGTGCGATAGGCCCATAATGTCTCTGATAGCTTCTCTGCCCAATCCTTCTGGTTGTCGTTTACGGTCTTACTTAGCATTTTCAGCAATGTCTTATTCGTGGCCTCCACCTGACTGTTGCCTTGCGGGTAGTATGTCATTGATGTCCCAAGTCTTGCCCCGTACTGCCCCAAAAGGCCTCGAACTTCTTGATTTTTGATTGAAAAACCATTATTCGTTAGTATCCGCATCGGCACCCCAAACCTGTGGACAATGTTCTGCCGCAGGAAGTTTGCTATGTTGGCAGCACAAATCCGTTGTAAGGGGATGGCTTCCGCCCATTTGGTGAAGTAATCCGTTGCGGCAATGATGAAACAATACCCTTTGGACGGTGGGTGTATCTTTCCTATAAGATCTACCCCCAAGTATGAAAGGGCCAGGGTGTGATAACAGGGTGCAGGGCATTGGCAGGTTTGTGAATTCTTTCTCTGTGAATCTGGCACTTATGACGTCGGCGCACGTGCCGCTATGTGTCCTCCATCGTAGTTGGCTAATAGAACCCGAGGTGCAAGATATGGTTGTGCAAGGCGAGTTGGCCCTAATGAATCGCGGGTTCGGAATTATGGTCCGCCTCCAGGATATCCTCAATTTCCTTGCCATCCAAACATCGCAGAGGTCTGTCCGTGTGTGATTTCTTGTACAACATGTTGTTCTAGAGGTAAAATCTCTTAATCTTAGACAATAACTTCCTCCTTACGTTAATGTCGATCGGGAGTATGCACTTTTGCAAGTATTCTATGTATATCTCCTTCTAGCCTTCATCACAAACAACCAAGCATTCCTTGCTATCTGTCCACGATTATGCACCTGTCACACACCCGTTGTATTTTAACCGAATCATATTTCATCATAGGCCAATAGTATCCTAATCGCTGTAGTTTGCGAAACAAGGGACCCGCGGCTACCCCATAGGTGGCTCCATGGATTTTTCCGATCGTAGCTTCTGCTTCCTTCTTCCCTAAACACCTTGTCCTCATGTCGTTCGACTCTCGATGGTATATTACCCCTTGCACTAGCTGAAACTTCACGATCAACCCTATGTCCTGGGTCCCCATGGTCTGGCCTTTCAGCTTTCGTATCACCTCATACCTCCAATCGTCGACCGTTATCTACTCTCGTCCTCCACTTGATCTTTCAGAGTGACAATCAACTATTTGTCGATGGATTGGATAGTGATCTCTATCGGCTCAGGACTAGCTCGTATCTTGGATCCTAGTGTGGTCATAGCGTCGACGAACCTATTCTTGGATCTATTTTGATGTTCGAAGCGTATGTCGAGACCACAAATTAGCTTTTGTATCAAGGTCCTATACGGAAGGATGGTGAGTTCTTTTACCATTGTGCTTCCGTCGAGGTGCCCGATCACTAGCTTTGCATCGCCAAACACCCTTATCCTCTTTGTGTCGACTTCCATTGATTTAAACAGACCGACAACCAAAGCCTCGTATTCCGCTATATTATGTGAGCACGAAAACTAGAGCTTAAATGAAAAGGCCGTTGTTTGTCCATCAGGTGATGTGAGGGCCACCCCAACGCCGGTAGAGGTGCTTGTACTGCTCCCGTTGAAAGTTAGGATCCACTCACTATCTCTAGGGATTTCTTCCGATATAGGAAAATCAGAGGTAGACAGGAAAATGGCCAACAGGTTGGTGGTGGCTTAACACTTAATGGCTTTAGGCTGTGTATATTCTACATTGTATTCATTAAGCTACATCATCCATTTCACGAGCCTACCAGACAAGGGAGGTTTGTCCATAAAAAAATTGATCAGATCATTTTGTGCGATAAGCCTCACCTTCTGCCCAAGAATATAATGCCTAAATTTCTGCATGGCAAAGACTAGGGCCAGGCATTGCTGTTCCATGTGGGAATAGTTCTTCTCCGTCGTCTTGAGGGTTCTACTGGCGCAATAAATGGGGATTTCTAGTTTGTCGTTGTCTTCCTGTGCCAACAAACACCCTATCGCTTTCAGCCCCGTTGCGATGTACATCTTGAACTCCCATCCATCCTTAGGAGGTTGCATCACAGGTGCTTTGGCCAATGCTCGTTTTAGCTGCTCGAAAGCATCTTCGTGTTCCTTAGTCCATTTGAATCCGACGACTTTCTGAACCAATTTCATTAGTGGCAGGGCCGAGTGCGCAAGGCCGGGAATGAATCTCCTTAAGTAAGAAACTTTCCCGAGGAAGGTCTTCAGTTGGGAATGATTCACTGGCTGCGGTAAGTCTAGAATGGCCTTGACCTTATTTTCATCCAGGTGTATCCCGTCTTGGTCTACTCAGTAACCCAGGAATTTACTTGATCGCACCCTGAACGTGCATTTCATCGGGTTTAATCTCAGTTTGAATTCCCAACATCTAGTGAAGATTTTCCTTAGGATTTTGGAGTGTTCTTCTTTCTTCTTAGCCTTGACAACTATATCATCCATGTAACATTCTATCTCTCAGTGGATCATGTCATGGAAGATACTGGTCATTGCCCTCTGGTATGTGGCCCCGGCATTTTTTACCCCAAAGGGCATCATCTTGTAGTAAAAATTTCCTATGGGCATTCTGAAAGTTGTATGAGGAGCATCCTTGGGATCCATAAAGAATTGACTGTATCCGCTATAGGCATCAAGGAAGGAAAAGAGTTTGTGCCCTGCTGTTGAGTCTATTAATACCTCCATATTAGGGAGAGGGCATTCGTCTTTCGGACAAGCTTTGTTCAAGCCTCTAAAGTCAATTCAACATCTACAATGAGGCAAGGGTCAGTATCTAGGCATTATGTTGTTATCAGGATTTGGGTAGGAAGTACTAACCTTACTTGTCCATTCTTTTTCTTCACCGAGACTACGTTAGCTAACCATTGGGGGTGTGCTATGGGTTCGATGAAACCTACCTTCAAAAGTCGTTCTATTTCTTCTTTGATTTTCAGCGTCACTTCTGGGTTCAAGACCCTTTGTGGTTGTTTCACCGGCCGACACTTTGGATCTATGCACAAGGAGTGGCGGACTAATTCTAGGTCGAGTCTTGTTATTTGATCGTACGACTAGGCAAACACATCCTGAAACTCTTCTAAGAGCGACACCAATTGCTCTCTAGGTCGAGTCTTGTTTCTTGTCGGACCCATCGGTCGCCATGTTAATTTCCGTCAATGATTCTTCAACTGTGTCGATGGAGTCCGTCATGCTTTTCGGGGGTGCCCTAACTTCATCGCAATATTCTAGTGTTTCTCCTTCTGATTCCTGGGGTCGTTTAATCGTTACTATCCCAACTCTATATATACATATCATCAATATTTATTTATTTTTAACTCTTATGTGTATATGGTCATAGCAACTTCACTTTGAGGTACGATGAAATATTCTGGTTGAAACATCACTCAAAATCTTTTGGTTAAAAGAATGCAATGATTCTCATTTCTTATAAATGTACTTTCTCGAAAACATGTATACTGTGATTAGGCTATACTTAACCAGCTTTGCATATAAATGAAATTGTTCTCATACCTCGGGGATGGCCTTCTTGGTCACGGGTGGTTCAACGCTCTCGTACTCCTCGACGATAGTGTAGTATTCTTTTCCATCGTCCCCTGTCATCTGTACACATATGCTCCTCTTCCGTCGCTCTAGCGTTCCCACGAGTTCGCCTCTAGGTGGCTGCGAAAGCTTCGTCCATTCAACTTTAGCTATCCGGGTCTCGCCGTCCTCCGCTAGCTCTGTGAAGTAGATAGCATCCTGAAGGTGTGTTTCGGTTTTGTCAAACGGAGCCTTGGTGCGTTGAAGGGACGAGGGCCAAGTCATGTATCAACGGTCGTCCCAGGAGTGCATGGTAGGAGGTTCTTCCTCGAACCACTTGGAATTCCTGCATTATGCTGAACGGCCCAACCACAATTTGCAGATCTATAGACCCCTCAGTGGCCGAGGGGGTTCCGTTGAAGTCCGTTATTTCTAGTGGGAGTCCTTTGACGTCATCCTTTCGGATGCCCATAAGCTCTAGCGTGTGGACCGGTATAAAGTTTACGGAACTCCCGGGATCAACCATGGATCTCCGCATATCATATCCTCCTATCTTAGCCATGATGTATAGGGGTCGGTTATGAAGGGGGTTAGCCGCTAGCATGTCGTCTGCCGTGAACTCCATGCTACTACGATCATAACTACATGGCTGTAGGGGGTGTCGAAAGACTTCCACTAATGCCCTAATGGCTAATCTTTGTGTTGTCGAGTTGGCTCCTTGCTTGGCGAAGAATTGGTGTAGTTCCTCGCTCTGCTCTAACCTCTCTATCAGGGCGTCTGCTTGGTGCTGTCCTGTAGCCCCGACTACGTTAACGCTACCTCCTCGAGTGTGTATTGGCAAGGGAGAAGCAATCCATTAATTCGTGGTGTGGTGTTTGATGGTACTCACACCACCTGCCACCGTGCTTGCCTTTTTTTGGGTTCACTCCTGAGGGTGGTGGTGGCAAGGTGATGACCCCATCTTCTACTAACTTGTTCATGATCATGACTACTTCCTCCTTAGTACATGGAAAGGGGGGAGGCATCGGCATATCTCTTTTCCCTTGGGTGTTGTTTCTCTGAATCTCTGCTATGGCCCTGGTCTGGCCATCCCATGGTTCCGTGGCCTCCTGTTGACCGCATATGCTTCTTCCCTGACATGCAGGTTTGTTCCTTGATTGTCTGCGCCGTCCTTTCTGCGCATTTCCAGAGTTGGCTAAAGGTTTTTGCTTGACATTTTCGATGCCGATCCAGTATGCCGTCCGCATCCCCTAAACGCACTGTTCGACAAAGCTTTTCTCAATGGCGTTCTCGTTGAAAACGGAATGGGTAAGCTTCTGAAACCTCAAGACATAGGCCAGTAGATCCTCCCCTGGCCCCTGCTCTAAATTCCGGAGATCTGCCATTGTCAGCTTCCTCTCTAGTGTGAACCATTTCGATAGGAATTTCTTTGCTAACTCCCCCCATGAATCGATGCTCCCGAGAATAAGGCTTACGAACCATGTGTACGCTAGCCCCGTTAATGATTTTGAGAATTCTCGCACTTTGAGGTCTCCATCTAGAGCAAAGGGACCGAGGGAATCTTCAAACTTACTGATGTGTTCCTATGGTCTGCCTCTTTGCCCGTCATACTGTGGCCATTGCTGAGGAGAGGTGTACCAGGTGGGATACGGCTTGTATAGGATGCGATCGAAATAATGCTTCTATAAAACTGCTGAATCATATGCCTGTTCACGGCTTTCAACCACCAGCCCCTGAACGTATTCTTTTAATTCATCCCTACTGAGGGGAATTTTAGATGGTGGGTTAACTCAGGGTGAAGTGCGGGGTTGGTAGGTGGGCACGGATCCTGCTTGGGATGTGGCCAGGTTGCTTCCATGATGCTGTTCGGGCACACCAGGGAAAGCGGGTGTTACATTAGGAGCATGCTAATTGGGGTTGGGATTCGAAACGCCGGGGATAGTAGCAGCGGGTGTTTGCTCCACATGGGCCGAGCGATTCAGCAATATCTGGAGGGTGCTTCTTATTTCCTCCATCCTTTTGAAGCACTCTTCAAGGAGTGGAAGAGAAGCCTCAAACCCATAGATCTTGTTTGACAAGATTTCGATATCGGCTTGAATGGTCGTCTCTGTTTTCGATTGGTTCTTGACCCCAAGGTTAACATTTTCTGGGACATCGCTTTGTTCCTCAGGAATGGCAGTGAGGTTAATTCTCTTTGAGGCCATCCTTTGTGATCGAAGACATAACCAGAGATTCTACTGTAAGGAGTAGGGGAAGGCGGTCTCTTTTTTCGAAGAACAAAGGAAGGTTTGTGAGGGAAAGTGGGCTCGAAAGGGAGTAAGTGGGTTGTGAGTGCTTGGAGATGTCGGTAACGAGCCACCTAAGATTTCTATCTCCTATCCACAAAGAGGACTCTCATATTTATGGAGGAATCCCTGGGACCCCAAAAGGTAGGAGATGGGGACATTCACTCTATATCGGGAAAGGAAATATACTGCTTGTTCGCAATCATTGGGTATGCTACTGGGTGTTGCCACGTGTTTCATGAAGATATCCTCAGGGATCATCTTTCCTTATCCCCGAGATCTTCATTACTCACATGGGCTACTACCTTTTCCGCACACCATCACTAATCTTACGTGGGATACTGACGTCACCGTCTGAAAGTCGATGTTCGTAGGCGTCACGTGACGATTCGCAAGGCACTTCTTTGTAACGGTTCTATGTGTTTGGGTACACACTCGGGTCTCACCACGGGTTTGGTTCGTTGTCCTCCCGATCCGTTGTGGGTGTGACTTCATCGCATAGTCGAGCGTGCTCAGGTCTTGTGGGCAAATCTTTCTGAGGTTTGTTTAGCATGTTGCAGGTTTATCGTAGTGATTGCGATTAGAATGTAAGTTAATCACAGCGCGGGGCGGATTGTTGATTGTTCGTAAGTATTTCTATGGTGGTGTTCTTGGTGTCCGAGTATTCTTTGAGGGTCTAAGTAAGCTGTATGTACCTACAATAAGTATTTTTAATAATATGATGAAATGAAAGGAAGAAAACTACTATTTTCATTTCTAAATGAAAAATCGCCCCTTTCTTGTAGAGAGTTTGGTGCCTTGTGCGAGTGTTGCCAAAAGGAAGAAAGCTATTGAATTCATCTAGTGAATTCAAGCTTCTTTTTGGGGAGAATTCGCCGAGGGAAATGGTGTCCGACGCTTCATTTTATACCCAAGAAATTCCTAAGGAAGAGGACAAGGTTAAGTTCTCACCATGGCAGATGCCGGCAGTCATCTGCCATGGCAGTCAAACCAAAGAGTTATTAGGGCAGAACCAAAGTCGTTACGGGTTTAGCTTCCATCCTGAAAGAAAAATAATAAATTTTGTCTAATATTTGCTTTTATTTTTTTTGTCTTTTTCATTTCTAATCGAAATCTCACATCTATTTTTTTTTGTAAGGACCTGGAATAAGGAAATCTAAACACTATAGTAATCCATCTACTGAGGGCAAATTTCTTAAACAATCATTATGGTTTAGTTAATAATACCCTATTGTTTGACTATTGTCTAGCGCTACTCTTACTGTTTCTGACAATTGACTAGCTCTACCCTTACTGTTAACATCCGTCAATATTCTGCACGTGACCCTACGTGACATTTAAATTTTTTTTAAAACCCAATTTTACCCTCGTCCCCTTCCTCTCAACCGGTAGGTCTGGCACCCCCTTCCTCCTTTGACCCCTCTCTCTCTTCCTTCTTCCATTATCTTTCTTCCTTTTCTCCTTCTTCTCTTTCTAAAACAAGACACCCTCCTCCGACCTCTCTTCTCTCTGTATGTTTGTGTAGGATAGGAGAACAACAACAACTCTCATAGCAACCATAGTAGATGGAGCTACCAGAGAGATCGACGACTGTAGAGAAGAAATTGTGAAGATCATGTCCGAGCTGGAAAAATCCTCTCCCACTGAGATATTCTCTCAACCCTCTTTCCTTTTCTACATCTCTATAAACCCTAGATGAGATCACTTCTCTTCTCCATGATCTTAACCCTAGATCTTTAAAACCCCGGGTCTCTTCTTCGTCGTTCATTTTACTGTTTTCTCACCATTTCCCTCTTCCCCTCTCTCTTTGAGAAAAAAGTCAAAAGTAGCAGAGAGAGAGAGAGAGAGGCCCTTGATTGATCTGGTTTGATTTGGGGAGAGATGTATTAGATTAGGGTTTACGTAGGGGAAATGGGGTTCTGCACTTCGAAACCCTCCCCAAGACTTGATCTTTATGCCAACAGAGAAGAGGAGCGATTGCAGGAAAACCCTAAGCCTTTTGAGAATTCTGTTAATGGGGGAAATGATAAAGCAGAGGCAGAAGTAGCGAGCTGAGCTCTATTTGCAAAAAGTAGAAGTAGCAAGCATCGCCACCAAAAACAACGACAGTAGCAAAAAGTAGAGGTAGAAGTAGGAAAAAAACTCCTAATTTTCCCGTTTTACGGCTTCATTATTTGTTGTCTAAGAAATCTCCAGCTCTGAGCTCTAATTCTACGTGAAGGAGGTTCTTTAAGAGGCCTTTTCCACCACCATCTCCCTCCAAGTATATCCAAGCAGTGTTGGCTCTTCTTCAAGAGCCTACCTCCGATCCTCTTGGGTAGGATTTGAACGGGTTAGAGAACAAAGTGTGTTGGCAGAGAGAGAGAGAGAGAGAGAGAGAGAGAGATTTAACAGAAGGATAAAATTGAGATTTCAGTCCTTCTATCAATATTTAATAGCAATGGTAATTTTTTGAAACAATAGGGGTAGTGTTAGACAATAGTCAAACAGTAGGGGTATACTTGGTCAATTAGATAAACCGTAAGGGTAGCTTATGGTTTCCTTCTTCCAGGCCCTTCACCATAGTAAGGGCCCATACAAAAATATTGAAAAAGGTTGTCTTGTGTTGTGCTGAGATTGTTGTTGTAATGACAAAATTATAAGAAAAACTAAAATTTCTTTTGCTATATTTATCTGCTTATGCTGCTTGTTTGTTTCCATCTAAATTTGTGGGGTGATCATGGAGGTTCGATTGTAAACAAGTTGTCTATCATTTTCAGTCCTTAACCTACTATTTTAAATCCTTTTTTCTTCAGATTTTATTGATTATTTAATCATTTTCTAAGTGTATGTAGTGATGGTTCACCGAAGGAAAAGCAAAACAGTAAAGGGTTTCTCTCTTCTCTCTTCTTTCTAGGGCCTGAATGATGCCAGGGCTCACATATTGAAATAAGGTTGGAATGGGGCTTCCACCCCTATGTTTTCCCATTTTATGATCCCATTCATGGATGAAATGGAATTCATTTCCACTCCCATTTTAAGATCCCTTTGAATGACACCAGGCCTCATCCAGAAATGAGTGAGTCTTTATTATTTCTAGGGCTTGAGCGAGTCTTTGTTCTTTCTTTTTTGGGACTGCATTGAAAATGAAATTCATTTTCATTCAACCAGCCCAATGAACTGACTATGACTTACCCGATTTAATATTAGGGCTGCAAGTCAGGCTGGGTTAGGTTGGGTTGAGGCCAACCCTAGCCTAACCCTAACTTCTAAACCCCCAACCCTAACTAAATTCCTTTAACCCTAATCCAATCCAACCCAACCCGAAGTCAACTTCGAGTTGGGCCCAACCCAACCTTCTTCCCATCCCTTAAAATTTCATAAAACCATTTAATCTCAAATCTTAACTCGATTTTCACTATATATATATATATATATATATATATATTAATCCTATGTTTTATTAGTATTTGTTCTTTGATGTTTTTATTGGTTTTTTAGTACAAAATTTGACAAAAAAAAGTGTTTGAAATGACTATAGTTTATTATGAGTTATGACTTATGATAGATCTTTTATGGGTGGCAAACATTAGAGAGGAGATGAAAAATAAAATATTCAAAAAACATAAAATATGTTATTAAGGTTTTAGTCTTTTCATTTAGGATTAAGTGAAGTTATTATCTTAAAATAAAGACATGATGGTATGTAGTAAGGGCTATACAACTATCATACATCTAAACAAATCAATGTATGATATATAATATATAGAATATATATTTATATATGACATATAGTATGGAGTCGGGTTCGGGTTGGGTCAAGTTGTCCAAGGGGTCAACCCTAACTAACCCAAAATAAAGTCGGGTTCATGAATTTCAACCCTAACCCTAACTCGAGCATCAAGGTTGGGTTAGGGTTGGGTTTAGGCCAACTCGACCCAAGTTGCAGCCTTATGATTTATCTTCCATCACTTCGGCTAAGAAAACATTTTTCTAGTAAGAGAAGTGAGGGATTGTGGGGAGAAAAGAAAAGAAAGAAAAAAAACAATAAAAAATAGAAGACAAAAATATGGGTTTAATTCCTTCCATGAAAATCAATGTCGTTATAGCCGATTTTGGTAATTTAACAGATGAAGGTAGGTCAAATTAAGGTTTAAAAGAAAAAGGGCAATAAAAATAAAATAAAGAAAGTTTATATGGGTATTTTTGTAACTTAACGCATTTTGTCATTTGACTTAACGATTAAAGTGGTCTTTGTCTAACGGCCAAAGTTCAAAGGGGTCTTTGTCACAAAGAAAAGTACAGGGGGTCCTTGTAATTTACCCAAAATATAAATCATCGACACTGGATCTGCTACCAACATGGTTTATAGCCACACATCTCAAAGACGATTCACACTTTTATAAGGGTGCAAATGGATCGGAACATGATCCAATCAAATCCAAAGTCCGATCATATATTGTCGTATTCGAATATATCTAGTCCAGGTTTCCGGGTTGGGTTTGATCCCCTATTTGATTTGATATATGTGTTATGTGTTTACTTATTTATATATAATATATATGTATATATGTTATTTATTTATTCATAAATATTTTATTTATATCACATTTTTGTAAACTTTCCATGTTGTTTTTTTATGAAAACATGTATGTATATAATATTGATGAAAATAGTTTAAAAAATACTTGTATTTTTTGTTTTTATTTATTTAAATAGTTATATTTTTTTCCTTTTAATAATGTATTATTATTATTATTTTTAAAATTAATTCGGATCGAATCATATTCAGATATCCAACATCTTGATCGGATTTGAATTCAAATTTCGATTGAATCTTCGGATCATATTTAAATATACCCTGATTCGAATCCAATCCGATCAGTTTACATCTCTATATATTGTTATTGAATGAATAGATCGTATTGTAGGGACGACAGTTCACATGGCACCTGAGTATACATGTGTGAGCCTTGTTAAACGACAACTTTCTTCATTATCATCGGAAAATCTATCATACAAGAAAGATATGATATCAAAAGAGCTTTGTTAAATGGGGGTTTGCGTTTTTTCAGCAAGCATTGATGTGTGCTTCGAAGTCCCTCAAGTTCTGCAATGGTGATTTCGCAGTTTATAGAAATGGTGACTCAAAAATTCAGGTTGGGGGAAAGAACAAACACAAACTTAATTTCATTCGGAGAATCTCAGTATTTTTGAAATTTGACAAACATACACACATTCATGCCTTTCAAGACCCTTGTGTGAACCCCTTGAACAATGAAAATATGAAAAATGGAAGCGATTCCATTATGGTTTAATTGATCATGGCTGAAGATTGAAGAAGAGATGATATTCATGTGTAAAATATGAAGAATGAAGTATCTCATATCCCTTGAACTCCTCTCTTTGAACAAAAAACTCCCACCCTCTTTCAGTTTTTGATCTCTTGTCTGAAGAAGAAAATAAGAATAGTGGAAAAAAAAACTCCCGCAGTTTTTTTATTTTATTCTCTTAAAGGCTCGTTTAAATTTTTTTATTGTTTTATAGAATGAAAGTTGAAAAAAATAAGAAATGATGGAAGAAGTTGTTTAAGAATGCTCACTCATGTATGCCAAAGGTGTTGTGCGAAGTGTGACGTGTAACATTGTAATTAGGGGTGAGAAAAAAACCGAAAAAATTGAACCGAACTGTAAAATCGGTTAATCGAACTGGTTGGTTCAATGTTTTTAAAAAACCAAAGATATCGATTTGGTTTTGGTTAACCAATATAGAAAACCGGCGGTTAATTGAACCGACCGGTATACATATATTTTTATATATTTTATATATATTTATGTATATTATATATTTTATATATTATAAATTAATAAATATGCATTATATATATATTTATAATATATTATTTATTATTTAAAATATAATATCTTATATATATTAATAATTTTTTATTATATATTTATATATATATTTATAATATATATTGTAAAAACTAAAAAACTGATGAACCGAACCGATGGTTAATCGAACTGGTCAATCGATTAATCGATTGGTTTCGATTTGGTTCCGATTATTGGTTTTCCAAAAACCGATACTACCGATTCAATTCAAGAAAATACCCCACGGTTCAGTTAACCGAACTATTTATAATTGGGAGTACACCCTGGCATATAGGAAGTCGAGTGCAGGTGATCTGGACTCTCAGCTTCCTGTATGTCGGGGTGTACTCCCAATTACAACATTGCACACCACACTTCGCACAACACCCTGGCATACATGTGCGAGCATTCTTAAACAACTTCTTCCGTCATTTCTTCTTTTATTTATTTTTTTTCAACTTTTAATTCTTTAAAACAATAAAATAAAATTTGAAATGAGTCATTGAGAATACAAAAAAAAAAACACAGCAGGAGTCTCCACTGTTCTTATTTTCAGCCAAGGGATCAAAGATTGAAAGACGTACTAAAAAAGGGTGGAAGTTATTTGTTCAAAGAGAGAAGTTCAAGGGATATGAGATACTTCATTTTTCAGATTTTATACATGAATACCATCTCTTCTTCAATCTTTAGCCAAGATCGATTAAACCATAATGGAATCGCTTCCATTCTTCATATTTTCATTGCTCAATGGGTTCATGAGGTCTTGAAAGGCATGGATGCATTGTCTATTTGCCAAAATTCAAAAATACTAAGATCCTTTGGATGATATATTTAAGAAAGCACACATCAATGGTTGTTGAAAAAATGGCAAACCCCCATTTTGAGAATGAAAATCTATTGTCGAAAAATGAAGCTTAACACATTTGAAGGTTGTCTTGTCTTGTGTTGATAACTTGAGATTGTCGTTGTAATGACTTTTTCTCTACTAGCAAACCACTGAAGTGTTTGTCTTGCGATAGGTATCCAAAGCCACCTCCTTTCCTTTCTTGCAGTGCTTCCGGCAATGGTTGATTCTCTAGTTCTATTCTTAAGGGTGAAAATCCGTAAACCTGAGATATTGATCATCTTCGGCATTGATATCTTCCTCTCAATATCCTCCTTGATTTGGGGAATCATGAATGGTTTACTTAAAAGGTTGAACAACCAACTTCATTTTCAGCCATTTAGGAAATCATGCCATCCTTAATGATTCATTTGATAAAAGACAAAGCAATAATTCATCAAGTGTTTATTCAGTTAAACCATTATTTTTCTTCTTAATCAAAAGTTTCCACTTCATTTGTTACCAAATGGCTTATGAAACTACATAGTCAAAGAGAAATGAAAAGAACATGAGGGAAAAAAAGCCATTGCACTATTTTTTTGGTAGAAAATTGATCTTATATTTGAAAAGTAAAGTAGATGCATCATCAGATAATCCTTGGATTAGGAGTATCAGGGATAAAGAACTAAATTGGTCGAGTTTAATGATAAGAGCCAAAGGTTGACTGATGTTGGGTTGTCAACATCTTCACCACCGGCTGGATGTGCTCCTTTGCTTTTATTTCTTTTAACTTTCTCTATAGTTCTATGTTGTTTCAGATTTATCATCACCTTGTCTCTTTGTTCTAGCCTCTAGTTCATCTTATCAACGATACATATTTGTGCCACCTTGATCCATAATCACACAAACTTCTTTCTAGTTCTTGAGTTCTCACCAGAGAATATATATATATATATATAACATCAAAGCAAAAACACCACCGATCTACAGTTACAGTTTGGTCTTCATGGATGATTTAGACAATTCAGAGGTTTTTCTTCACAACAGTCGCTACTGATCAATAGTGATTCAACACTTGATCTTGGGACTTTCTTCAACAATGGTTAGTGACTTAGGGTCCATTTGGCTCGTAGTCGGAATCCGAATCAAAATCCTCCAAAAACGAAATCGGAATAATCCACTCCCATAGTCCGTTTGGTTCAGACAGGAATGGACGACTAGGACAAGTTTTTTATGCATTCATGTCTACACCAATGTATCTACAACACCACAAGTTGTTTCGCTTTACCAGAGGTTCTGTTAACTCAATTGATCGAAATGGTGTTGGATTCATCTCTACAAAGCAATTCCTGTTTGTTCTAGATTTGTCTTCTCGTCTAGTTACATCACTGGTGTTTGCTCGCTGGAGCTTTGGACAGAAAGTCTAAGCATTCTATTTGCATCTTCTACCACTTTTCTCCTCCATCTTCTCCAACCTCATCACTATCAGTATCTCCCAGTCATTGTCTTTGCTCTATGTGCATTGGTGTTCATGTCAGGTTACCACTATAGCTCTACTACAAGAAATTAGTTCCATCTTTTTCATAACCTCACCTCTTAATTGATCTCATCATTCATGCTTCCCCATATTCTATTAAGACCCCAGCAAGTTTCTTATCCAATTATGCGGGTAAGTGCATTCTACCCATCTTCTTTTATTTCCTGGATAAATAAGGTAATGACCATTTTAGCCATAAAAATTTGTTATTAAAAAGGGTATTTTTGTCCCATTCAAGTGTTAGTGACTTTCCCCCCAAGTGGAAAAGTTATTTATCAACCTACTTACCAGTAAGTGATGCACAGGAAAATAAACTTTCCCTAGTCCTTGCATAAAGCACTAGTTTTCGGATGCACACCCACATTTGCCACACTACTTCTGACATCAGATCTATTAAAGATGAGGCTCCACTTGATCCACCGGGGCGTGTACTTTCTTAATCTCCTCAGCTGCCTATCTTACCAAGCTCTTTCCCATTTCCATACGAAGAATAAAGTGATTCAATCAGTTTTACCAGTTCAAACCTGTTGAACCAGTTTAACCAGCCTGCCTCTATACATATACTTGTTGCACTTACTACCATCCAACCCACTGAGGCCCACTCCCCATATTGTTTTCAGCCCATTGGTGTGTTTTGGCCTATGAAAGCCCATTTCATCCAAGAAAAAGAAAAAAGAAAAAAAGAAAATAAAGCTCATTGAGGCATTGTCTTTTGGCCCATAGTGGCTGTTTAGCCTATTAAGGCATTTTATTTGCCTTTGTTGGCCTATTTTGTTATTGGCCCTTCTATGCAAGTAAAATGATTGTTGTTATTTTAACTGATTTCATTTGGAGAAAATGGAGGTATCTTGGTCAATTAGGATTTAAGAAAAAAAGGTGAGATAAAGAAAATAATGAAAGTTTATGTGGACATTTTGATAATTTAACACATTCCATCATCTAGGTTAATGGTCAAGGGGTATTTGTTGCAAAGTGAAAGTTCAGGGGAGTCTTTGTTGCAAATGAAAATTTAGGGGATATTTGTCATAACTCCACAATACAAGGGGGTATTTGTAATTTACCACCTTTTTTTTTTATAAAACTTACAATGAACTTATATACAAGAGTGGAGACTCCCCTTAATACACAATAAGCAAGCGATCATATGCGTGATAATCCACTTAGGCCTGTCCTCCAAACTCCACCAAGGAAAGCTATGAATAATTAATTAAGTGCCTAATTGAGAGGGGTACCGATAGCCTATAAGGAATGTTTGAAACCCAAGTTAGCTATTTTTAACCTCCAAAGCTTCCGCCCTCTCGAACAGGCCTAAGTTTAAAGAATTGTTTTGACTAAAGCCCCATTCCTTTACTACTATCTTACTTACCTAAGTAGATTCATTTACCTAAGTAAGTATTTCCTAGATAAAATTTATCTAGGTAAGTTTATTTATCCATATTCCTTTTGTTAAAATTTACCCAGGTAAATGAGACATCCCAACTTATCCATGTTATTTTGCCAGCTTCACCCACTTTCTTGGTTAAGATTACCATTTTTTCCTCTACCAATATTTTCCATTTAAATGAACAATTTTGGACCTTTTGTTTTAGAAGCATATGACTTATGAGCTAATAATGGGTCTATTCTAAATAAAACCTTATCCCATAAATCAATCGTCCTCAAGGATTATTGTCATTATGCTTGCAACTATGTCAACAATTTCTGTTTTTTCAAATTTCAACTACAAAATAGACTAACTGAGTGTTCATTAATAAAAGGGGGGAAATTTCTTAAAGTACCCTTATGGTTTAGGAAATTGACTAACTCTACCCTTACTATTTACTGTTGTCTTAAAGTATCCCTAAATTTTTTGACAATTGATATTGTCATAAATACTAACGAAAAAACGAAATATCAAACTTAAAAGTCCACTATTTCTCAATTTTTTAAAATAAAACCCATTTGATGAAAATTTAAGTCTGGGTGCACCCGGTGGCTTTCAGGCAATAAAACCCATGATTCAGGTTGAACAAAGAGCTATTCACCCAACATTGGTTTTGCTCTAATTTGATAAATCCAAGAGATACAAGAAAAGGAACTAATAACTAGAATCTGACTTGAATAAGGGGCCTCTGTATTTTGAATCTCCAAAGCAACTCAAAGCTGAAACGGCAATGCACACCGAGCCACTAACGCCCTTAATTAAACCCTTGTCCAAGAGGAAAAACCAGCCTTCGTGGCCAAGAAAAGCCCATTCACGTGACTTTTCTGGGAGGAAGACGAGATCCATTTCTCGACTGCCTTCCATGACAACGCCAAGGCTGCTAAAATTATTCAACTCTGCATCACTAAGAGTATCATCCCTATCATGATCACATAAAATAAATATACGTTTCAAAGCCCTAACACACCGAGGCTTTAGGGTCTATGTTTCTTGATCAAATAGCGGGGCTGTGGGATGAAGCATTGCCTTCTGAGCATAGTAGAAACCCTTAGGTATACAACAAACACACACATAGTAGAAACCCTTAGGTACAGATTTATCCAATACAGATTTCTGATTTCTACTGCAGAACTATGAATATTCAAAAGGTTGATAATTTATACTCTATGCACCAACGCCCGCTTGTGAGTTAGCATCAATTCTGACTTGGCACCTACCCCGACAGTACATTGAGCCTATAAATTCTGACCCTGGGCTGATCGGTCATTCTCCCAACCAAAAATGAGATAAGCTACTTAAACATATAACCTAGTAGGAAAATTGTGACAGATGTACAATAAACAAAAAATGAGACAAGCTTCGAAATCACGACAAAAGTACAATAAGCTAGTAGGGAACAAATTGTTAATCAAGACTCCTCTCGATCAGGACGATTTTGTTGAGAAGGAGCCACCAAATGTTGTTACTTGTAAAGAGAGGACAAAGTCTAAAACCCTATACAGAAAGCCCCAAAATGGAGAAACAAATGAATTGATTGAAAATGGAGAAAAAAATAAATCGATTGAAAATGGAGAAACTGACATAGATAATGAATCAATTGAAAATGGAGGAACCTCCCAAGACTGGTGAGAAAGATCACAATGATAGATGTGAGCTTGAGGGTTGTTCCACTCACGGGTAGTGATTCTTATCCGACTTATAGAAGAGGGATGAAGGGTAATATTGGGTTTTAAAAAATTTTATACGTCACATGGTGTCACATGTGTACAAATTTTGAAAGAACATTAACAGATGCTAACAGTAGGGGTAGAGCTAGTCAATTGTCAGAAAACTTAAAGGTATTTAAGACAATATGTAAATAGTAGGGGTAGAGCTAGTCAATTTCCTAAATCATAAGGGTACTTTAAGAAATTTGCCCTAAAAAATTATTGTAACTTGGCAATCTTTGATAGGTATTTTGTTTGATTAAAGTTGGTCAATTGCTCTCCACAATGGGAAAATAACTTTCTCACCTCTGAGGTGGCTAAGATTTTTTCAGGTAAATAGCCAAATTATTTACCTAGGAGGATGTATCTTTTCTATGGGCCCTACATACATTTGCAAAAGAACATGGGAAAGTTAGGTGCCATTTAATTGCACTTTTTAGAGGTCTGAATGTGAAAATGCTACTTTTCAGACCTCACCCCTTGTTTGGTTGTACCTCTAAATTGATTTTCAAATCTGAAAATCATAAACCTTGGGTCGGCTCTCAATGCACTCAGACACGTTTCAAAGCTAGCCCAATGTCCAAAATATCCTTACAATTTTTTCGTAAATGACCTAAGTTACCCCTGATACCCCCAAACCTAGAAAACCTAAACATTCGACCTCTCTTTCTCTCTAGCTCTCTCTCTCTCTCAGTCTCTCTTTGCCCTATCTTCCTGCCACTACTGCTACAAGTTGCAGCGGCGTCTCTCTCTCTCTCCCCCTGTCTTCTCTCTCTCGGTCTTTCTCTCTCTCTCTCTTTCTGCCTTGTATTCCCGCTACCACCGCTGCAAAGTTGCAACGGTGGCTCTCTCTCTCCCCCTGTCTTCTCTTACTCTCTTTCTCTCTCTCTCTCCCCTGTCTTCCCACCACCGCCACCACCGTTGTCTTCTCTCTCTCTCTCCCTCCCTCCCTCCCTCATCTTCCCACCACCGCTGCAACAAGCAGTAGTGGTGGTTCGGTGAATAATAATAATGCTTTTATTAATTATTAATTATAAATTATTTTTGTTAATTATTTTAATATTTTAATTAAAAATTAATTATTTTTTATTAAATTTACTTGTGTTATTTATTAATTATTAATTATTTTTATTAACTAATAATTTTTAATTATTTCATTAATTTTTAAAAATTATTCTAATTTTTATTTGTGTAATTATTAATTATTTTAATATTTTTATAATCATTAATTATTTTTTTTAATTTTAATCATTTCATTTATTAATTAGTAATTATTAATTTATTATTTTTTATTTGTATTGTTTCAATATTATTTTGAGGTTGAGAATTATTTTTTATGAGATAATGTAAATTGAATTCAACATTTACAAATTGTATGTTTTAGGGGTAAAATAGTAAAATCAGTAAATTTCAGATGATAAAGGGTTGATCCATTCAGACATATTTAATATCTTTTTAACTTTTCATATCTAAATTTTCAGATTTATCAAACGCCACCTTATTCAACTTTCCAATTGACCAACTTTCCCACCCACTATAGTGGTGAGGGAAAGGGGCCTAAATCTAATGTGCAGAATTGAATGACTTATTACACTGTCTTTTATTGAATCGGATTGCATTTGGATGGACTTCATGATTCCATAATCATATAACTTCCATTTTATGCTTTTATGTTTTTGGGGCTTAAATTTATTTTGGCTTCAATTTATAGTGTTTTGAGAACAATTCTTATGGGATTCCTTATTGGTTCAATTTTTTTTTCTATACCCCAAACCTCAAAATCAAAAGCTTATCCAAACAAGGCCAACAAGACAAAGGAGGTTGTGAGCAGCTGATGTTTGGTTGATTACCACATATTTGGATATTTTATTATTTGATTATAATTGTTTATCTATTAAAAGGATAAACCTACAAGTTTAACTACTCCGGTCATTGTCAAATGGTCCAAGACGTCATAATCATTATTGGCTCATTATATCACCATTATCAAATATCCATATACCATGAAACAACATGAAACAGATGGTCTATATCCAATGAACAGGATTTGGTTCTATGCTTAATACGTGTTGATAGGACCACTATTGAATTTGGATATTCCAATTTGAATTTGAGCTGATGACAATTCTAATCAGCTCGAGCAAGGTTTAGCTGAACGTTTTTGCTATTGAGCGGGTTGTAAAATTAAATTGTTATTAATAAAATATATAAAGCCCATATTTTTTACAGCGGAACTTATGAATTTATTACAAACGTGGAACCTCATCATTGATTCTAGAACCTGCTGAACAGTCAAAGCATTCAGCTAATTCGAATTCAACCAGGTCCACCCTAGCCTTCTATCAGGCTACTATTCCACCACAGCACCACTGTAGGCAATTACATGTCGGTTTATTCAATCCCTTTTTTTTGTCTTGTTTGGTAGGTGTTTGATATCGATGCCTTTTTATGTTACACTGTTTTTTGAGAAAATGGCTCATTTTTTTTTTGTTTGGCATTAGTGCTGCCACCTAATACGTTTTATGGGAAAACAACATTGTCATTTGTTTGGTACCAATGCTCTATAAACTTTTCAGCACTGGTACTTATATCCAATGCTTCTAAGGCCTTTGTATTCTCTTACATCCAACGGTGTAAAAAACCCCACATTTATCATATGATCCCAATCGCAAAATAATATATAAAAGTATAAAAAAAATCAGAAATTATGGGGAAAATGGCAAGGAAACAACAGAAAATTATAAAAAAAATCACAGAATAATTATAAAAATATGCAGAATACCATAGAAAAATTTTAGATAAAACGCAGAAATAATAACTTGCAGAAAATGGATAAAATTACAGACAGATGTTCTCTTTTACCTCACATCCATGGTAACATGGCACATTCAAAAACGTTTCCAAAGTTTTTCATATTTGGGAGAAACATGATAAAGATGAAACCAGCCAAATGCACACTCTCTTGTTGCGGCTTTCGGCTATACAAAGAGGAAGGCAGCCAGAAAGCCTATAAACAATGTATGGTGAAAAAAATTTGATCAACATACAGCCATGAGCCATCTACGATTTGACACGCATCAGCCCACTGACTTTTCTCGAAGCAGCTGAAGCAGAGCTAATAATTCCTCAGCCCTGAGGGCTCAACCAGCGTATATACCTGCTATCAAGAAGTTGCAATGTGAAACTGTAACTGTTTGACAACTGACAGAAGAAAATTTAGGGTAAATTATAAAAGACCCCCTCTACTATGGGGTTTATGACAAAACCCCTATATTTTGTTTTACAACAATGACTCCTGTATTATGACCGTAAGACAAAGACTCCCTTCTCTTAGTTTTCCCAACTGTGCAATATTTTTTATTCTCTACAGTCTATACAATCTTATCTGACAATTAGAAAAAAACATCTTTCCGGACCATACGATAAACGAACAGCAGCGACGACGGACTTCCGAAATCCTCCCAATCTCTCCCTCCCCCGATCTCTCTTCTTTCCTTTCCCCGTTCTCTCCTCCCCTTTCTTCTTCCCAATTTCCTATGTTTTCACCTTGGTTCAGAACTCCTTTGTATACAGAGCCAAAACTACCCGTACCAAGCAAGTTAAAGTGAACAGAATCCTCCAGTTGCTTTCATGAGTGCTTCATAAGAGATCATCAAATGACAATGCAGAAGAAGGTTCTTCTTTTCTTTGCATTCTTCTCCAGTAAAGAATAACAAAAGGCATGACAAAAGAAATGCATACATAAGCACCACTACTACAGGCAACAATTATTAGCTTCTTATGATGAGACACTGCTTTTTCCTTCAACTCCTTAATGGGACATGGTTGAGATATGCAGTGGGACGCCCTCTGTGGGGCGCAGACGTGAAGTCAGTTGCAGTAGCTTCGTCACCGGTCACAACAACGACATTATGGTTTTTAGCAAAATTTTTTTTCTGATAAATCCCTCTCTCCGTAGCTTGAATCCAGACCCATCGAGACTTTGAAAAGAAAGAAATCCTCAACCCCATTAAACAACCTGCGATGGGGCAGCCGCTCTTAGACGTGCTCTCTATGTCTGTGATGCATTCGTCATTTACAGTCCGTGCAGTTGTTCTTCTCTCATGTCTATGCATGAATGCGGTATTGCGTCCCGGAGATGTCACCACAGCCATCGTTGCCGTTGCCGGTACCGGCACCGGTCTCGGTGGAAATGAAACAGACCTGCTGGCCTTGCTAGCCTTCAAGGGTCGAATAACACAGGATCCTCTAGGGGTCATGTCGTCGTGGAATAATTCTCACCACCACTGCAAATGGCAAGGCATTACATGTGCTCGGCGACAGCCCAGGAGGGTCACATTGTTGGCTCTGGAGTCAAAGGGATTGGTCGGATCTATACCGCAGGAAATAGGAAACCTTAGCTTGCTTGGGGAGTTATAGCTGCTAAACAATAATTTCCATGGCGAAATCCCTCGACAAATCGGCTGTTTGCTCAAGCTAGAGGTAATAAATTTCCGCAATAATTCATTGGAAGGGGAGATTCCTGCCAATCCGTCTCACTCTTCCAACCTCACAAACATTGTTTTAGCTGGAAATAGACTAACATGCAAAATTCCAGCAGAACTCGGCTCTCTGTTGAAGCTAGAAGCCCTCACAATACATGGTAACAACCTAGCAGGAGAGATGCCACATTCTTTTGGGAATCTTTCATCCCTTCTCCGTCTCTCTGCAGCATACAATATGTTGGAGGGAAGCATTCCTAATGTAGACCGCTTAACAAAGTTGACAACTCTTGGATTGGGTGGAAATAAACTATCTGGTATGGTTCCTAGCAACTCAATCTCTCATCCCTCACTGTTTTTGATGTGGGTGCTAATCAGTTGGAGGGGACTCTTCCACCTGACCTAGGCTTCACTCTTCCTAATATCCAACTCTTCATCGTCGCATAGAACCACTTCACTGGATCAAACACTTCGAAACTTGAGATTTTAGCCACCAAAATTAATGAATTCAGTGGTAAAGTTTCAGTTGATTTCAAGGGCCTACCCCATCTTTGGTGGTTGAGTATGGGTAGTGATGAAGCGTGATTTGGCACGATCTAGTAACTAAAGGTCACGTGGACGCGATTTGATCGATGGATGTCAACTCAGCGAAAAGAGCCCAGTCAGCAATAGTTAGAGCTTGGGTATTCGGTCACCTCGGCCCAAAACCATATTGACATAAAGTCATCTCGGCATAAAGGCACGTCGGCACCCAATTTAGTTCAGAGCCAAAGAATCAAAGCGCCATGTAATCGACTCCAGAAGCTTCCCCAACGGACTCTGAATTTCCCGGGATCACGACATCTAATAATAGGGCTCATCCTCACTCTGCCCAAATCGGAGGAAAGCGATAAACCTTATCAATTGATGCATTGCTCTCCTTAAAAAATGGAATAGATCTTATCTATGCAGCCCAGAGATCCTGGAGCTTTTTAATAAGATTCACGAGTACTCCACTATATAAGGGCATCGAACCTCAAGGCGAAGGTACGCGCGGTTATTTGCTCATTAGCACTCTAGCACTTAAGTATTCAGCTTGCATCCATAATACAATACTGACTTAAGCAACGGAGCGACCTCGCCGGGTTAGCCACCCCAGGTTCTCTGATCCTTTATCTTGCAGTTTGGTCCAGCTCGCCACGCGACTAGGGTCCAAGTCATCTTCTAGCTAGGAGTAACAGATCGCGCACACTCAATTGGCGCCGTCTGTGGGGACCAATCAAAAGGTCATCCCAATCTCAGTTGTAGTTCTAGCTTTTGATCTATCTCAATGGATTCTTCTAGCAACATTGGGAAAAGCATTGAGATGAACGTCATCGGGGGGAAAGATCAGCAATCAACCTTCCCCCAAGGCCCCACGGTGTGCATCGACCAACTTACTATTCCCCTTACGGCTCCAGGGCTTCCCCCAGTGGGTGTGACTTTCTCTGAGCCATCCGTGGTCCCCCCTGGAATCGAGCACTCCCAATTCCGTGACCTTGTTTAGTGCATCCGGATGATGCAGATCCAGATGCAGCAGGTCCAACAACTTCAACAATATCAGTAGTACTACCTGTACCAGCAGTATCAACAGCAGTTCCCACCACTGCAGCCGAACCAATAGCCAATTCCACCCCGACACCCAGGGTTGCGCCAGGGCCAAAACCAGAATCGGCCTGGAACTAGCCAGAATGTCCGCCGATCACCCCATCGGAGTGAGGGGAACTCGCAGGTGTCGGTCCCTCCCAGGGGTCATACTTCACCTCGTGGGAGGAGAGACGATTTGCACACCTCTCCAGTCTCACAAGGAAACTTTAGAAATAGGCCTAAGGATAGCCAGCTCAACAAGGCCAACCCGCTGCAACACTCTTAACAGGAAAACAATGGATCCCGAGGAGATAACAACCAGCCTGGAGCTCGAGGTGCAAACTCGAGGCCAGACCCTTCGGTGCCTCGTGATAGCCAGTGCGAACTCCACAACTAGGAGGACTCGACAAGAAGGAACTAGGATCCACTTCGCGACAATGTCCGTAATGATGTCGAGATACCAGACCAGACCAAGGTCAGCAGCAACAACGTTGAGTCGGTGAAGAAGCTACTACGACAACGCCGCAAGACAAGCCACTGCTCGGCCAGAAACAGCCCACCAGCAAAGCTAAGCCAACAAGCAGAGTGAGCTAAAGAAAGGGAAGAAGTGAGCTCGGTGGCAACGAAGACTGCGCCTCCCTTGCTTAGCCGGTCATCTCCTCTATCTCCCGAGCTCCTAGCAACCCCAATGCAGAAAGACTTCATGGTTCCCCCATTAGATAAGTATGACAAGTCATTTGACCCCAACGGTCACGTGGATTCTTTCTAGTCTCAAATGCACCAAGTCGGGGCTGACGAATCTAGCATGTGTGTAGCCTTCTTCACCACATTCAGGGGGGTAGTTCGAACTTGGTATAGGAACCTTGCACTAGGCTCCGTCAAAAGCTAGGTGTAGTTTGCCGACCAGTTCACTACGCATCTCACTACCAACAAGAAATGCCCGAAGTCGCAAGAAAGCCTTCTGAACGTGGTGTAGAGGGAAAGAGAATCAACCAGAAGCTACATCAAGCGCTTCAACGATTCTTGCCTGCAGATACCGAACCTCGATCCAGCGGTGTGTCTTACTGCAGCAAAGAAAGGGATCATCCACAAAGAGTTCAAGTGGCATGTGGTAGCCAACAAACGAAAAGATATCACCGAGTTCCTTAGGTTGGCAGACCAGTTCGTTGATATTGAGGAGGAGATTAACCAGAAGACTAACGATCCACCGGTTGAAAAGAGGAAGAGAGAGAATGAAGGGATGAGCAACGACGGGCAGAAAACAAAGAAGAGCAAATCCCCGAGTAGGGGAAGAAGCAAGTCAAGAAGCAGGTCCCCCTCGCGCGGCCACAAGTCAGGTCGCCGTTCTAAGACTCTGCTCGTGGAAAGAACAAACTATACACCTCTGAATGCTAAGCGAGGAGAGATCTTAATGGCTATTAAGGACTCCTCCTTCGTCAAATGGCCTCCTAGGTTAAGGGGAGACCCGACAACAAGAAACCTGAATGTCTACTGCCACTTCCACCGAGATCATGGACACAACACGAAAAATTGTAGGAATCTCCGCGATGAGATTGAAGAACTTATCCGCTGCGGGTACCTGAAGAATTACATCCTGCAAGAAGAGAGGGGGAAAGCAGATCGGCAGGGGGATCGTTAGGGGGACCAGAGGAGAAATGCCCCCAAGACTAGCAGACAGAATGAGCAGCCACCTCGGCAGCTCTCAAAGGAGAGACTAGTTCGTAGAATGATCAATATGATCATAGGCGGGTCCATCATTGCGGGATGTACATCAGTAGCTGGGAGGACCTCGATCCGCGAATTGAAGAATGAAAGCGGAAACTCGCCAAAGCGACCTCGGCTTGAAGAACCGATCTACTTCACAGAGTAGGGCTGTTCATAAGAAGGCCCAAACCGACCAACCCGGACCGACCCAATCCGAGTCGGCCGGGTTTTCATCAGCACCGGTCGGTTTCGGGTTAGGCAAATTCATAAACCGATATATCGGGTCGGTTTCGGTTTTCTTGTGTGAAAACCAAAACCGACCCAAACCGAACCGAACCAATTAGTCTTTTAGTTTCGTACTTCCTACTTAACTAGTCTTCTAGTTCCTACTTAACTAAATTGTATCTATCCTAGTTTGTATAGTCTTTTACACCAAATAGGCAACCCATTAGGCAATTACAATTAGAATTAGGTGTTTTTTTTACCTAGATTAGAATTTAGAAAGTTTCTTGAAATATAAATATTTTAGCCTTCTTTCTATAAAACAGTTTGACTTTCTATTTTATTGATAACTTTTGTCTTCTCTTCTATTCTCTAACTTGGTCCGCCCCCCTCATGTCCTCAACTCAAGACATCATTTGATTTTTGAACTTGGCTCTCCCATCTTCTCAAATAAATTTCCTTCTAGTTCTAGGTCGAGTCATAGTACCCGTGGAGGCAAGCACGTGGCCGAACATTGTATGATTTGAGCACACGTTCTTGGTTGTCACGACTCCCTCCCCCACAATACGATAGTAGGTCGGCCTATCACGCACGTTTTGTGTGCAATAGTGTCCACTTACTACTTAGCGATGAAGTTCCCAACTGACTACGGAGTGGGGGTCATGCGAGGTGACCAGCTCGAATCCCGCAAGTGTTATGTGGCCGCTTTGAAAGGAAAAGCAAAGCTAGCGAAAGACGTCGAGCTCGAGCAACCAGCGGAGTGCACCGACGGACGAGCTGCCCCGAAAGAAGAAATAGTCTATATACTGGCCTCTGACGCCGAACCATCCAGAACTCTTTAGATCGGTGCCTTGATCAGCGAGCCTCTTTGAACTTAGCTAGTAAGTTTTTTTACTTAAAAATTTAGATATTTTTGCATGGTCCGCGATAGAGATGCCCGGGATTGATCCAAAAATAATAACTCACAAGCTTAATGCTGACTCTTTAGTTAGGCCAGTAAGACAAAAGAAACCCAACCTCACCCCGAAACGTTGGAGGGTAGTCGATGAGGAGGTTAGGAAGCTCCTCGCGACAGAGTTCATTAGGGAAGTCCATTACCCGAGCTGGGTGGCCAACCCAGTTCTTGTGAAGAAGGCCATTGGCAAGTGACGAATGTGCGTCAACTACACTAACCTGAATAGAGCCTGCCCGAAAGACTACTTCCCACTGCCCAAGATTGACCGCCTAGTGGATGCGTCCTTAGGGCACGAGTTGCTGAGTTTCCTAGACGCCTATTCCGGTTACAACCAGATTAGGATGGATCCTGCTGACGAGGACAAGACCGCTTTCATAACTGAGCTTGGACTATATTGTTATAAGGTTATGCCCTTTGGATTGAAAAACATAGGGGCAACATTCCAACGCCTTGTAAATAAGGTTTTTGAGCCGTTGATCGGCAATAAAATAGAATGTTATGTTGATGACATGGTCGTGAAGACTCACCTTTCGAACTCTTTGTTAGATGATTTAACTGATGTTTTTCAAATTTTAAGAAGATATAATATGAAATTAAATCCGAATAAATGTGTCTTCGGAGTCACTTTGGGTAAATTCCTAGGCTATATAGTCAACCGATGTAGCATCGAGGCCAATTCGAAAAAAATAAAGGCAATCCTAGATATGAGACCACCCTGAAAAATAAAAAAAGTCCAGAGGTTGACTGGCCGGATAGCTGCCCTAAGCCGCTTCGTGTCTAAATTGGCGGACCGATGCCTTATCAAACAAATTTCAAGGTCTGAGAACGTTGAGGCCGATGCCTTATCATGTCTAGCGAGCACAGGCAACAACACTATGCGAACTATGTACATAGAGGACTTACCTTGGCCCAACATTCTTGGAGGGGCAGAAGAGGTTGCTCCCGTGTTGCAAGTGGAACTGAGCTGGATCGACCTGCTCACCGATTACCTGCTCCACGGGACCCTACCTGTAGAACGCAATGCAACTCAGAGGGTAGAGGGTAGAAGGTCAATCAGCCAAGTACATCCTCATAAACGGATGGTTGTACATGAGATCCTTCACGTTCCCCTACCTACGTTGCTTGTGATCTCAGAAGTTGACCTCGTATTTCGCGACACCCATGAAGGCTTGTGCGGTGGACACTTGGGGGGCAGAGCCCTCACATAGAAAGTTTTTAGGCAGGGCTATTATTGACCCACAATGAAGGCGGATGCACTTGAGCTCGTCAAGAAGTGCGACAAATGTCAGAGGCATGCCAATATCCACCACCAACCTACTATTGATTTGAAGTACCTTACCAGCCCGTGGCCCTTCGCGCAGTGAGGAATTGACATCCTCAGTCCTTTCTCGCCAGCAACAGGGTAGAGGAGGTTCTTGGTTGTAGCATTAGATTATTTTACGAAGTGGTGGAAGCCGAACCCCTGGTAACCATCACAGCTCGTAACATATAGAATTTCTTCTGGAGGAGCACAATATGCCGCTTCAGACTACCCCGGGTGCTAATATCCGATAATGGGAAGCAGTTCGAAGATATTAAGTTTCAAAACTGGTGTGCCGAGACGGGGATTCAGCAAAACTTCACCTCGGTGGCACACCCTCAAGCGAACGGACAAGCAGAAGTAACTAACAGGGCGATACTTCATGGATCGAAAGCTCGGCTAGCTCGAGCAAAAGGACTATGGGTGGACGAGTTGCCTAGTGTCCTTTGGGCCTACCGAACTACTATCAAGACTACGACAGGTGAGACCCCCTTCAACCTCATGTGTGGTACAGAAGCGTGATCCCGGCAAAGATCGAGGTACCCACATTGCAATTTGAGACCTATGATGAGGAAACAAACGACGACGAGCTCTGTACCAACGACGGACTGGAAAGAGAACAGTGAATCACTCCCAGAAGCCTAAGGGCCACGGTGCCGATCTGACAGAAGATCTCGATACTACAATAAGTCCTAGTCACCTCTTTGGCATAGGCACACAAGTTCCGGTCGCCTCTTCGGCATGGACAGATAAGTCCTAGTTGCCTCCTCGGCATTAGCAGACAAGTCTCAGTCACCTCTTCGGCATGGGCAACTAAGTCCTAGTCGCCTCCTCGGCATAGGCATAACGAGTCCTAGTCGCCTCTTCGGCTTGGGCAAGTGAGTAGCCCGTGCATAGGTAGGTCGGGTATATACCTTATAGTGTCTGTCCACCTCAACGTACAACAATACAGGGTTATTCCTACTTGGAGTCCAGCTCGTTAGCTTGGCACTTCGGATTACCAACACTTAGGCAAGTGAGTAGCCCGTGCATAGACAGGTCGGGTATATACCCTACAGTGTCCGTCCACCTAGGCGTACAACAATACAAGGTTATTCCTACTTGGAGTCTAGCTCGTTAGCTCGACAGTTCGTGATAACCAATCAAAACCCGCGAGCTCATAATGGTCGTGAACCCAAGGGTATTAACCCAAAGGAATGCTAAAGACGAGAGTATCGGGGAGACGGTAACGAGATATTAAGGACAGCAATCTATCCGATGTCATCGTGGAAGGGCCAAAGTTGTCCGGATCCCGACCTCAAGTAGAAGACGAGACCCCCTCTCTGGAGGTCGGCCGCTCTGCTTAAGGTTCGGGTTCCTCAAACTTCTCCTAAAAGGTTCAAAGAGAAGCTCTCTAAAGAAGAGCTAGCCTCACCAGCAGAAGCTGAGGACCGCATCTCGACACCCCCGGGCTCACTAGAATCACTAAGTAACCTATCTATGCTAGCACTAGGCATATTGGACAGAAAAAAGGAAAAGGGGACAACCAGTGCAAGAAGACGGACTCACCAAAGAAGGCGGTAATGATCTCGGACACAAAGGGAGAAAATGGCAAGCTGAAGGACTCCGACACGATCTCAATAAAGCTCAATTACACGATTTATGGTGAGGATAATGGGCCCTTCGAACCCTATTTATAATCCACCACATATGGAAATCGACGGTTGAGATCTATGCGATCCGACGACTCCCATGAAAACCGGTTACACGCTACCTGAGGACGAAATCGGTTGAGCGTGCCCTTTGACATCCGTGGAATTTATAAACGGTGTGACGTCCGCGCGTAGCCAAGACGTGATCTGGGTCATTTCCTGGTTGAGCCGAATGATTGAACCGGTCCGACCAACGGTCCGCCCTCCATGTCACCTAGATTTCGTGCCAAATCCACTTAGGCTCGTTATGAACTCCTTGTGTCAGGTCAGGACCTTTGGCACAAGGAGTGGGGGGCAATTGATGAAGCGTGATTTGGCACAACCTAGTAAGTAGAGGTCACATGGACGCAATTTGCTCGAAGGATGACAACTCAATGAAAAGAGTCCAGTCAGCAACAGTTAGAGCTTGGGTATTCGGTCACCTCGGCCCAAAACCACCTCGGCATAAAGGCACCTTGGCACCCAATTTAGTTCAAAGCCAAAGAACCAAAGTGCTAGTTTGGGGCTAAAGAACCGAAGTGCCACGTAATCGACTCCAGAAGCTTCCCCAACGGACTCCAAATTTCCCGGGATCATGACATCTAATAACATGGCTCATCCTCACTCTGCCTGAATCAGAGGAAAGTGATAAACCTTATCAACTGACGCATTGCTCTCCTTCAAAAACGGGACAGATCTTATCTATGCAACCTGGAGATCCCGGAGCTTTTTCGTAAGATTCACAACTACCCCAATATATAAGGGCATGAACCTCAAGGTGAAGGTACGCGCGATTATTTGCTCATTAGCACTGTAGCACTTAAGTGTTCAACTCACATTCATAATATAGTACTGACTTAAAAATCGGAGTGACCTCGCTGGATTAACCACCCCGAGGTCTCTAATCCTTTATCTTGCAGCTTGCTCCAGCTTGCCACGCGACTAGGGTCCAAGTCATCTTCCAACTAGAAGTATCCAGATCGCACACGATTAGGTAGTAACCATCTAGGAAATATGGAAATGGATGACTTGAATTTTATTGACACCATAACCAATTGCAGCAATTTACAGGTGTTGGGCTTTGAAGAAAATTGTCTTGGAGGCATGTTGCCAAAGTCTGTGGCTAACCTCTCGACCCAACTTACAGCGTTAACTTTGGGATTGAGAACCTCGTGTCTTGGAGGCAGTAGGGATTGAGAACCTCGTGAACTTGAATGTTCTTGGATTAGAGATAAATGAATTGACAGGAACCATTCCCACTTCCATGGGAAAGTTTCAAAAGCTGTACGATCTAACATTAGCTATAAATAGATTAGCAGGGCGGATCCCTTCATCTTTGGGAAACTTAACACATCTTTGAATACACTTTGTTTACAGGTGAACAACTTAACAGGTAGCATACCTCCATCTCTTGGAAATTGCAGAAAGTTGTTTCTATTCCAACTTTCTGGTAATAGTCTTAGTGGTGTCATACCAAGAGAAATCTTTGGTATCTCCTCCCTTACTTTGGCTCTTGATTTAGCCCAAAATCATTTAGTAGGTTCCCTACCTCAGGAAATAGGTCAGTTGAGAAATCTTGAACAATTAGATGTTTCAGAGAACAAGTTGTCTGGCGGAAATTCCGTCTAGTCTTAGTAGTTGTGCGAGTATGGAAAACCTTGTTTCAAAGGGAAACTTGTTCAATGGCTCAATTCCTTCATTTTAGTTCCTTAAGAGGTCTTATAAATGTGGATCTTTCGCAGGATAACCTTTCTTGCCCAATCCCACAATATTTTCAGCAATTCCACTCATTACAGAGTTTGAATCTTTCCTTCAACAGCCTTGAAGGTGAGGTACCAATAGATGTAGTTTTTCAAAATGCTAGCATTGTTTTTGTTGCAGGGAACAGTAATCTCTGTGGGGGTATTCCTCGGTTGCAATTGTCGCCATGTCCCATTAAGGAGTTGAAGGAAAAAGAAATGTCTCGTCATAAGAAGCTAATAATCGCTGCCTGTAGTAGTGGTGCTTTTGTATGCATTTCTTCTGTCATGGCTTTTGTTATTCTCTACTGGAGAAGAATGCAAAGAAAAGAAGAACCTTCTTCTGCATTGTCATTTGATGATCTCTTATGAAGCACTTATGAAAGCAACTGGAGGATTTTGTTCAGTTAAGCTTGCTTACGGGTAGTTTGGCTTTGTATACAAAGGAATTCTGGACAAAGGTGAAAACAAAGGAAAATGGGAAGAAGAAAGGGGAAGGGGAAGAAGAGAGATCGGGGGAAGGAGAGAGAGGGAGGACTTTGAAAATCTGCCGCCGCTGCAACAGCTACTACAGCTGCTGTTTGTGTATCGTGAGGTTGGAAAAGATGAACAATGTTTTTTTTCCAATTATCCGAATTGTTGACGAAAAGTTAACGAAAGGGGATCTTTATCTCTCGATCGGTAATATAGAAGGATTTTTGTCGCAAAACAAAATACAGGGGTCTTTGTAAGACGCATAGTACAGGGAGTTTTGTAATTTACCCGAAAATTTATGATCCTGTTAGACACGGCACATCATTGTACGTACCTTGCCGACCTACAGTCACGATAAGGAAGAGAAGGTGCCGTGTCCGTTTTTCATGTAGACGTAGTTCTGACCCAATCCAACCCGAGGTTGACGTGGCGTCTTACTTTTCTTCAGTTTTTTTTTTTATGGAATACTCTTCTTAAGTTTTGAGTTTTCTCAACCATCGCACTCATTATTGCGCAAATTTCTCTCTCAATTGCCCTCGAGAAAACAAAAAGAAGCCTCTTAGGAGAAGATTTTTGTAGGAGAGTCAATCCCTTAGACCATTCAGATTGTGACGCATGGCAAGCACATTTTAATCTTGTAAAACATTATAAACGGGTCTCCGACTCTCTTGTAAAAAAACGGTTGCTTCATGTATCAGTAGATGGATCCTGAAATCATCGAAGGTCCGAATCGTCAACGATAGCGCAACGCGACATGTGTCCCGCGTCCCGAGTCCTGAGTCAGCGGGAGCCGGCGGAGCGGTGACGGGTGAGTGGACGGTAGAAGTAGTGGGCATTAGGGCTGCTAAGTTATCCGAATTCGGATTTGAATTCAATAGCATTAAGGGGTGATCCGAATTCGATCTTTCTTTTAATAATTGAATCAAATATGCACTCCGACCCAATCGATATAATTCAATTTCATTCGATTAAAATATATATGTATATATAATTTAAAATTTATATTATATTAATTATTAAAATTGGTTTGAATATTTTATTAATGAATATACTATTTTGATCTTTGATTTTTTATATTACTAGTAAATGTATATTTGCATTGTATCTTTAAGATAAAATTATTTATAAATTATGGACAGTTTTTGAATGATTATATAAGTGAATAGTTTCTTAACATTATAAGTGGATAATTTCTAAACACTTATAATTTCTAAAGTGAGAATAAAAGACATATATGTCCTTTTTTATATCCACTGTATACTTAAATAAGAAGACAGAAAACATCCAGTAAAATTCTAAAAAAAATAGGCATTCACTCTTTTATAGATAGCATAAAAGTATAAATAGTATAGATTTAATATCATATTATAATCCGAATTCTAAATGAATAAAATCTGGATGTGTTAAATCTGATTTGACCCGATCCGTTATCTAGCATGGAATATAGCTCATAAGTAGACCTGGCAATTGGGTTGGGTGGGTCGGGTTCGGGTTGGGTCAGTATACTTCGAGTTGAATTTCATGTTGGGTCGTTAAAATGCTAGACCCTAACCTTAAATATTCGGGTTAGGATTGATCCATGAGTCAATTTGGGTCATCTCAAAAAATATTTGAAATTTAAAAAATAAAGAAAAATTGTAAAATTAAAAGAATTAACCTTAAAATTCCAAATATAAAATAAAAACTTGAACATTTAACAATTTAAAGAGTAAAAAATAAAAAGTAGAGACTAAATAGAAAAAATTAAATAGTGAAAACTTCTAACAATACATAAGATTCGGGTCAACGGGTTGATCCATGACCCAACCTAATCCAGTTTTCTAAGAGTTGGATCGATCAGGTCATTTTCACATTCGAGTAGTTAAATATGAGACCCTAACCCTATTTTTTTAGGTTGAATTGGGTCGGGTTCGCGGGTTGGATCAACTTTTTGCCAGGTCTACTAATAAGTTACCTCATGTTAGAAAAGTGCACGTTGTGGAAAACAAAAAACGCGGGACCACGAAAACGCAACCCAAAAAGGTTGGAAACAGTGCTATTTTGATAACGAGGCAACCAACGGCACTCCCTTCTCCCTTCTCTCTCCCGTTCTGGCTTCGCTCACTTGCATCGAAATTTCCAGCCAGTTGCTCTCTCTCTCTCTCTCTCATTGTCCCCCTTCTCTCTCTCATCACCTCTATAAGCAGAAAACATTCCTTTTTTTTTTATTGAAAGGTTCCAAACAATTGGGGGTCTCAACTTTTTCGTCACGAAAATTTTCAAGTTGTAAGGTGAATTGTTGATTTGGTTTTCTTTCTTCAATACTTCATCTAATTCTGTGAGGAAAGATATCGAGTTTAGTTTCTTTACGGGACCAATTCTCGAGTTCTTTTTTTTAATTGCATTTAAGGAAGTGAAAATTGATTTGATTAATGGAGTTTTTTGTTTTTTTTTTATTGGATGACTTGATGTTTTCCCTTTTAGGGGTACGCATTAATGAAAAAGTTGCGTTGTTTTTTTTAAGCCTTGATGAACTCTAAAGCAACAGTGTTTGATTAGTTAATTAATGCTGCAAATTTAGGGTTCCGGTTCAGATGATGGGTTTGTTGCCTTTCCTTGATGCCCATTTTTCGGTTTGAAGTTCACTTCTATTATTTTTCCCTCGGTCAAATTTGCTTAAGCTTATGAATTTACTTCACGATTGGAGCTTATTACCTTGACTTACTCTTTTTTTTTTTTTTTTAATCACGAAGGACATACTTACCTGACTTAGGCCAGGCTTAGTTGTTTTTGGGAAGAAAATTAGGAAACCGAAGTGAAGGAAACCTACAATTGTGAAGTCGCGCGGCTTTTGCTTAGTTCTGTTTTGATGGATTTCATATGCTTGATTGCCAACCTACCCGCTTTGAACTCATTGATATTGCTGACCTATGACACTGATGGATGGCCGTTTTGTTTGGTTGTTTTTGGTATCTTCCTGTTTAGAACAAATGCCTTTGTTGGTTCAAGTAAAAAGTTGGTTTACATAGAAGCTTATGGAGACGTAGGTTTGGACTTAATCCCATACATTCCTGTTGCTCTGTAGGTACAACTATGAACCTTGATTTTTCTCTGCCCTGCATGCTGGTTTGTGTCCCAATTCCTTGGGCATAAATTGGATAATTTCTTTCTTTATTGTTGTTGTTATTGTTATTATGATATACAACCTTATTTACAACAAAATGGTGTGATTCATGGGGTAACTTTTCCTCTTCAATATCCTACTTATGGATATTCTAGACATGGTGCTCTTCAACTAATTTCAACAATCCTTTGCTACAAGCTGACAATTTCGGTTACTTTGACAGGTTTTGGGCTTTTGGAGCTACTTGGTGCAACAATATCAAATCTACACGGTCTTTGAGCTCCTTGTTAAAATACTTATTTAGAGGCTAGGGATCAGATGAAATTGGGGTAGCTTAATGATTTTATGCTAATAACTAAATATCCAAACTCTGCCTGATGATGGTGATTGCTGGTTCTTTGCAATTGTCCAATGAATTGGGACTTTGCAAGAGCCATGGATGTGGTAATCGAATTAAGGTAGATGTCTTTGTACTTCTTGAATTTTATCATGTTGCTTAATATTTATTTTTCATATTTCTGCATGAACTCATTATATATTGATTTTTTTGTTCATTTTCTCCCCAGACCGTGGTGGGTGGTGGCAGATTACATTTATTAAGTATTTCCCTTTCATCGTACTCTTCAGTATGGTCCTCTTCCTCTTTGTTGATGGTTTTTATATCTCATCTTATGTGACTGCCAGCATGTTAAGTTCCATTTTCCTCTGTTTTCTGCCTCAAGGTTCACCAAGTATATTGTTTCTATATTTTTCTAGGACTGGACCACTTAAAAGCTTTACATTTTATAGCATCAGAGATGTATTGTAGAGTTTGAGAGCTTGAATTATAATTTATATTCTAATTAGGGGTTATTTTTCATCAATTTGATGTAGTTTCTAAAGTTGCTTTTTGCCCCATAGTCTTTTTTTTGCTCTACAGCTTTTTGCCCCATAGTTGTGCATTTGTAGGTATTCATACTAATATAGATTTCATGTTCAACTTGAAGACTGTTTTCTTGGGAAAGGGGCAGTACGATCTCAAAATAGTGAGAGGAGAAGGAGAAGAGAGAAGAGAGAAAGGAGAAAAAGATTGGAGAGGAAGAAAGTCAGCTTGCAAAGGTGCCCCTGCAGCACTAAATTGAAATAAACTAAGTTATTCAACACTCCCCCTCAAGTTTGGACATAGATGTCAATCATGCCCAACTTGTCACAGAAGTCATTGTGCCGCGAGTGATGCAAGCCTTTTGTAAATATATCTACAAGTTGCTCCTTAGAACTAACATATGGGGTGCACACTTCCCATTAACAATTTTTTCTCTAATAAAATGTTTGTGAACCTCTATATGTTTAGTTCTATCATGAAGAACTGGGTTGGCTGCAATATTGATGGCAGCCTTGTTATTACAATACAAGGACATAGGGCTATCAACAGGAAAACCCAATTTGCTCAACAATTTTTTTATCCACATAGCTTCAACAACTCCATGGGACACTGCTCTATACTTAGCTTTAGCACTAGACCTAGCCACCACACTTTGTTTCTTGCTTCTCCATGTGACTAGATTTCCTCCTACAGAGGAACAATACCCACTAGTGGATTTATAAACCTACTCCTGAAAACTTCTTTAGATATCTGAGGATTTTCTTTGCTGCCTCTAAGTGTGTGGTCTTAGGAGCATGCATGAACTGACTAAGAAGACCCACTGCATAAGAAATATTTGACCTGGTCATGGACAAATACAGGAACTTTCCCACAACTCTCTGGAATTGTTTTACATCACTGACAACTTCGCTACAATTGTCACCCAATCTGTGATTGGGATCAATGGGAGAGCCAGTTGGCTTAACCCCTAATTTTCCCGAATCCTGTAACAAATCTAGGATGTATTTCCTTTGAGAAATGAAAATTCCCTTTTATGAGTGGGCCACTTCAATTCCAAGGAAATACCGAAGGGGACTTAGATCCTTCACCTTAAACTGAGTGGCTAAGAAATCCTTTAGCCTCTGAATTTCAACCTTCTAGTCACTTGTGATCACTATGTCATCAACATACACTATCAAGGTTGCAATCTTTCTTTCCCCTCTTTTCACAAATAGAGTATGGTCAGTCTGACACTGTTTGTAATCTATTGTATAGCTAGATGAAACTTGTTGAACCAGGCTCTTGGTGATTGTTTTAGACCATACAAAGACTTCTTTAGCCTGCATACCTTCTGCTCTTTGCCTAGGGCACTAAAGCCAGGAGGTTGTACCATGTACACCTCTTCCTCAAGGTCTCCAGTCAGGAAGGCATTTTTAATGTCTAGCTGAAGAAGATCCCAATCAAGATTTTCCACAAGGGGGAAAAGAACTCTAATGGAGTTCATCTTGACTATTGGAGCAAAAGGCTCTGCATAATGTACACCATATACCTGGGTAAACCCTTTTTCCACCAACCTAGCCTTGTACCTTTCTATTTTGCCATCGGCCTTGTGCTTCACTGTGAACACCCACTTGCACCCTACTGGTTCTTTACCTTTAGGAAGATCCAATAACTCCCACGTACCATTTTTATGTAGGGCATTTATCTCTTCTTTCATTGCATCTGTCCATTCAGGTACTAAGATAGCTTCTGCCACATTTTTAGGGATAGGGACACTGTTAATGGAAGAAATGAAAGCACGAAAAGAGGGTGAGATGTTCTCATAGGAAACAAAATGGGAAATAGGATACTTAGTGGTACAAGACCTAACTCCCTTCCTTTTTGCAATGGGAATGTCTAGGTCATCAACAAATGAAGTATCAATAGCAAGAGGATCAAAAACATCAACAGGAATGATAGTACCTGGTTGGATATGATTTGTCCCCAGTGAATTTGATGATGTTGGCAGTATAGTTTCAAGTTGCTCCACAACTCTTGAATTTAGTTGGCCCTTGTGATGACGAAAAACACTGAATGGAGGGGGGGGTCAGGTAGAGGAGGGAGAACTTGAACTGGTTTCTCCTTCACCTTACTCTCCCCTTGAGGAGAAACCGGGAAAAAATGAATACTTTCAAAGAAAGACACATCTATAAAGACATAGTATTCCTTGGAAACGAGGTCAAAGCATCGATAACCTTTTTGGGAAGAAGGATAACCCAAGAATACACAAGGAATGGTACGGGAATCAAGTTTACCACAAGTAGGAGATAGGTCTTGGACAAAACAACGACAACCAAACACACGGATAGGAATAGAGAAGAGGGGAGCCTTGGGAGAAAGAAGTTTGGGGGGCCTTGTACCTTAGCAAGCGAGATGGCATACGGTTGATGAGATAGGCGGCACACAACACAATATCCAACCAAAAACATTTAGGAACATTCATGTGTAACCCACGAGCAACTTCAAGGAGATGACAATTTTTTCTTTCAGCAACACTATTCTGTTGGGGGATTCTAGCACAAGAGATGCGATGTATGGATCCACACGAAGCGAAAAACTCCATGAGATCACTATGAGAATATTCTTTGGCATTGTTTGATTGGAAAATTTGGATTTTCATTTGAAACTGAGTGAATATCAAGTGCTAGAAATCTTTAATGATTTTTGATACTTCATCTCTGGATCGCATAGGATACACCCATGTATATCGGGAGTAGTCATCAAGAAGTGTAATGAAATACTTATAGCCAGACTCGGATGTTAAAGAATAGGGCTCCAGACATCAGAATAAACAATATGGAAAGGAAATTCAGATTTATTATTTCCTGAAGTAAAATGATTTCTACAATGTTTGCTTAATTGACAAGTTTGACATGTGAAATCCGACACTAACACTGATTTAAATAATGGTAACAAAACTTTCATTGATTCAATAGATAAATGACCCAAACGACTGTGCTATAAATGGACTTGACTCTTACTAGACAGACTTTTAGACAAAATAGCCGCAAGACTAGTTTTATTCTCCAGCATGTAATGACCATCTACCATACGACCTCTAGCAATCATCTTCCCCAAGGCCAAGTCTTGTATCATACAAGAGGAAGGAAAAAAGGTTATTGAGTAGTTTAACGAATTTGTCATACTACTAACAGAGAACAAATTTATGGGCAGTTTAGGAACATGTAGAACATTAGAAAGGGTGAGTCCAAGAGGAAGGGAGATGGTTCCTTGACCAGCTATGGTGGAGAAAGAACCATCAACAAGTCTCACCTTATCCCGACCAGATAATAGATGATAAGATTGAAAACAATTAGACTTAACCGTCATATGGTTCGAGGCTCCATAATCTATTATCCAAGGAGAGTATGGGGGACGAGAGGACACATAGAAAGCTGTGGCAGAATTACCGTTACCTGATGTAGATGCAAAGGAAGTTGAGGGGGGAGAAGCAGAATCCATCTGGTGGATTGCCCTCCCATACAACTCCAAATGGTTACAGAAAGAATTAATGATATCTTCCTTGGGATTAGTCATGGGAGGACTCATAGTAGTGGCAAATGATTGAGGCTCTTGAGAGGCTAAGTTTGCTGCATTAAACTTCCTCTAACCTTGTTGTTCTTGCTTCTTATTTTTTGTCTGACTTTTTATTGAGCTCCTGAGCCCACTTTGGCTCCCCATGAAACTCCCAACATGTCTCTCGAGTATGTCTAGATTTCTGACAATGTGTATACCATAGTTTATCTTTGTCATCAACTTTCTTTGGGAAGTCGCTCTTCTTGAAGGAATGACCACCACCTGTACCAACACTCCCTTTAGCTACTAATGCAATCTGCTCTCCCTTAGGATTATTCATCACATTTCGTCTGCTTTCTTCTGACTGTACTAGAGCATATACTTCTTGCATTGATGGGAGATCTTTACTCCCCAATATCTGAACCCTGATAGATTCATATGTGGAATTTAACCCTCAGAGGAAGGCAAACACTCGTTGCTGGGAAACCAGAGACTTGTATGCTTTGGCATCTGCATCACATTTCCAGTCTATATTCTCATAGTGATCTAGTTCCTTCCAAATAGAAGTCATCTAAATAGTAGACGGAGAGACTTCTCTCTCCCTGCTTACAAGTTGAGGAGGAAACCTGGAACTGATATATTTTGGCATAATGCCGTTGTTTTGAAAATGTAGACTTAGCCTGCTCCAATATCTCATAAGCTGTTTCTGCCCACATGAAGGTAATTCTCACTTGTGGCAGCATAGACAATAACAGCCATGACATCACCATGCTGTTTTCCTGGTCCCACCTATCTTGTTTCACACTTCCAAATTGGGGTTCTCTAATTCTACCATTGATATACCCCACTTTCCCCCTTGTAGTTATGTAGAGCTTGATTCCCCTTGACCATTCTAGGTAATTGCATGGTTTCAAATGTCGCCAAATGTCGCCCAACATATGTCGGTGTCGAGGCTCACCGACATGAAAATGGATGGTAATACAAAAATTACATTATTTCAGTTGTCATTTCCTATATTTTGGAAATGTCGACCAAATCGGTCCAAATAACCAAAAAAAGACAGTTTTTCCTATTATGTTGACAGGATGTCAACTAGTGTACATTAATAATATAATATATTAGTATATTATATTAATATGATACAGTATATTAATATAAATTGTTTCATTAATAATTTTTATTTAATATTTCAAATAAAATATTTATAAAAAAGAATTAACAAAATATAAAAACAAAAGAATAAATTAATTACTTTATAATATAAAACGTAAAATATTAATTAGTTAGTATTTTTTAAAATATTTATTAAATTTTATAATAAATCATATTCTACATTTAATATAAAAATCAGAATAAATTTATTAAATTTTATACTAAATAAAAATTTATTATAAATTTAGTATTAAAAATCATAATAAATTCATTAAGTTTTATAAGAACTCAGAATTTATCATAATCTTAATACTACAAAAAGGAGAATCAGTTTATTAAATTTCTAATAAAACATAATGTATTATAACTTTAATATTTAAAAAATCAGAATAAGTGTATTTCTATTTACTAGTGTGAAATAAATATTTTAGAATTTATAATAAATCAGAATTAAAAATAAGAAAAGAAAATATTAGATAACCTTGTAAAAACATCAAAATGCATAATAAATCAGTAAATCGTCATTTACTAATTTGTTATTGATCTTAGTTTCTTAGCTTTATATGATGGTTGGGAATAAGATAATAATAGTCTAGAAATATGTATTAATGCTTCTTTTATCATTTTACAAAATATCATTGCATATTTCCACATATTTCATAATATTTCCACAATGTCTATAATTTTTACAATATTTCCCCTCGACATTTCCAACATATATCCTATATTTTGGTAAGCGACATTTCCATCAACATCGACATTTTAAACCTTGGGTAATTGAGGCCATCAAAGGGAATCACAGCCATAGGGAAACTCATGTCAAAACCTCCACTCATCCCACTCTGACTAGAGGTCACACCAAACATACTAGAATCCTCAAAAGACATAGAACTTGGTTTCGGTTCAGTCACAATTCAGTCAGAGAACACGTTCTCAGTTCAGTTCAGACTCACTGTTCAGTCAAACAAGGTTGAAGTCTTAGTTCAGCCACAATTCTGGGCACAAAGAAAACTTGTTCTCACATAGAATAATCAAAATTGATCACGCACCATTACTTGTTCTCAGATTTCAACCCTACTAAACCAGTTTAGATGTGTAAAACATATCAAAAACAGGTCTGACCAGTCCCTCTAGCAATAATTCACCAACTTTCCACACAACAGTTTAAGTTTCAATATGAACTGAAGAAGAAAACAAACTGCTGTCACAGCAGTTACAGAACTGCAGACCTGAACAGCCCACCTTTCAGGGCATAAGAAGGATCACTTGATCCACATATAATGAGAGAAAACACTCTCACACCAGCCGCAGGTCATTAGATCCACATAACCCACTTGCCTGGCTACAAAAAAGGATCAGTTTGATCCACAAAGCTGAGGAAAGAAGAAAAAAATGTCACAGCATTCGGCTTCCCTCGAAGATTTCTGGGCTCATGACCAAGAGAAAAAAAATTTCACAGCAAGCTTCCTCACATGTCCACCAGATTCTTTGAGTCGATCATCAATAGACAAATACAGTAGTTGGAGGAAGAAAAAACACAGTTTGCCCTGCTCCTAAGATTGGATCTGTTGCTCTGATACCATGTTTTCTTGGTAAAGGGGCAGTACGATCCCAGAATAGTGAGAGGAGAAGGAGAAGAGAGAAGAGAGGAGAGAAGAGAGAGGAGAAAAAGATTGGAGAGGAAGAAAGTCAGCTGGCGGCGCCAGCCTTTTTAATATTTATACTAGGGTGACCATTCAGAAATTAAAAAGAGGTACAATTACAAAGGTGCCCTTGCGGCACTAAACTGAAATAAACTAAGTTATTCAACAAAGACTACCAAATAATTTAAACAATGATAATGCTTAGTGTCAGTAAACTTGATGTTGAGTGTATATTCAGCGGCACCTGACTTGTTTATGGAGGTATATTAATATTAATCAATGCAAGTCAATGTGGAAACTTAGGGAAAGAAAACAAAATGTAATGTTTGGTGGTTAGTGATGACATTCTAGGATAATGTCAATAAAATTAGAAGATTGGATCCTCTTCACTATCTGTGTTCCAAAATAAGTTCCTCATTTTTTATTTAACATGTTTTTATTTTGTAATCATCATATCTTAACTGGATTTTAAGGCCAGCTGTCTAGTCTTTGACATAAGACTACTGAGAAAATGGTTGGATGCATCAAGTGTCAAATAGCATCTCAAAAGGCTGTTGAAGCTTTTGATTGTTGCAACATAGGAAATCTGGGTCCATCAGGGATTTGGGGGGGGGATCAATGATGATAATGGGGCCATAATTTCCATGTATGAAGGCCCTAAAGGCTATGGTGTTACTTCAAAAAGTTAATTGTTAGCAGTTCTACAAGGATTGCGTCTGAGGATGTCACTCAACTTAGACAATGTAGTGGTGGAAGATGACTCAAAGGTGGTTGTGTGAAGGACCTTGGCACACCTTGAGAGAGATAAGGTAGCTAACTCAGGATTTGGGTTAGGTTGCTTGCTAGCCTCTCTTGGGATGCTTGGCATGCTGTATATATTCCATTCTCTAAGCTTGTAACCACTAAAGCTTTAAGTTACCCATAAAAAGGTTGTAGAGGCTAGGGTTTCAAGGGAAAGAACTATGCTGGCTGGACCGAAAAGAGAAAATGGATATTCGAGAAGACAAAGGAGTAGGATTTTAGAAAGGTTAGAATAGGAGTCAATAAAGGTGCACGGGTGCTATCAATGGGAAGAGATGAAAAAGTGTGATTGGATGATTGGTGATTTAGGTTTCATGGAGAGGTTCTGCTTAAGGTTGAATTGGAATGGAGTAAACAAAGTTAGCATAAGGGGGAAAACATAACAATAAAAGGGAATGGTTGAGATAAAGAAGATAACCAATAAAAAAGGGCAGTTAAGGTAAAGAAGATGATTGATGAATCTTGCCTCCAAATCCTGGACAAGACTCACTAGTCTTGGGCAGGAAAAGCTCAATGTCATCCTAACATTGAGGTATGGAATCACACCATCACAACAGAACCTTTGTGAAGAGAAATCGGAGTCCATCTAGGAAATGTAATAAGATTGTGCTATCTTTAAAGCTACCAATTCTAAAGGATCCTACTGGGCCTGTGATATCAAATCCACCCTATTGCATGCACTGGTTGGATGTGGGCCTACTGCAACAAATTTTTGGTCCACCTCAAGGTCCATATTGAGCCCAAACATCAAGCTCATCTTGAGCCCTAATTGTAGGCCTGAGTGGGGGCCCATTTTTAGGCTTATCCATACTGCTTGTCTGCTTAATTTGGACTTTGGAGGTGTTAAGGAATTTGGTTTTCCAGGGCTTAAAATACAAGTCAATTGTGATTTCTTTCTTTCTTTTGTTTTCAGAATGTCAAATGGCAAAATTTGACCTAAGAGCTAAAGAGCTGAATATTAGAAAACTGGTCATAGAAGGAGATGATTCTAAGGGTGGTAGTGGGCTGGATAAAGGAAGAAATGAATGGGCTTTGGAACTACAGTAATGAAAAGAAGAAATTCAATTGGCTGAAAAAGGACATTGATGTAATATTTTTATGGGTTAAAAGAAGTGCCAATTCTTATCGAAAAGGAAGTGCCAATTCCTTTGGTGTTGGGTTAGCTAAACAAGGGGTGAATTGGGGCTCCTTATTTTGGGCTCAATTGTATCTGTATTTTTCACCTTTGGGTGGCCTTCTTTTTCGATGGGAGAGTTAAGAAAGCTTATTTCCCCTTTCCTGTACTCAATCCTTAATTCTTTTTAATGAAAAGTCACTTGTTATTGATAAAAAAAGAACCTACATAAGGATCTCTGTTAATGCTAATTTCTTTTGCTTGACAAATTGCTATGTGGTTGTGTTGTATTACTTTCTACATGTTGCAATTCTTCCTGTTTCTTTAATACTTGTATCATTAATTGGATCATGAAGAAATTTTCTGAGTGGTAACAAGATCAAGCTTTGGATTACCTTTTCATGGCAGGATTCTTGGAGCCTGAGCCTCTCAAACAGTGCATACAGACCAAAACGTTCTTTACACTCCAGATATAATGTTATTACGTGCCGGTCTGTTCTAATGCCAGGACAAGGAAATGGGATTCCCATTCTGAAAACTGCTGCTGTAGCTTTGACAAGGTATAATGCATGTTAAGTTATGAACATTCTGAGTATGTGAATAGATCCACATTCTTCATTAATACATAATCAACTTATCCGTCTATGAAGCTTCTGTTTGTAAGCCTGTGAGGCGTGCCATCGAGTTTTTCTGCATTGATAAACTTCTCATGTTCAGGCATTTGGATACTCTTGATTGGAATGCAACTGTGAAGGGAGTACACTGTCACCACCCAAACAATGGTGTTGACCTCAAGGGATTTACTTCAAGATTACAAAACAGACCAAAACAAATTGTCCCCAAAGGTTCGTTGCTTTACCAATGTATCAACTAGTCCATTTGCTTATCTCCTTGTCCACCTAAACAAAATCCCGACCCCCCTTATTAAGCAAATGGTTTCCCTTTTTAGTTGTCTATGTGTCCAGACCCCCAAGTTATTTGACTGCATCCACCCAACTTGTAGTTTAGAACCCCCAACTTCCCTTTCTACAGTGATTTAAAAGGCACGACTAGGCGCAAGGCGATGCACATTTTAGGGTATGCTCCTCACCTTAGTCCCAAGCACAGAACTTTCAAAAGGCATGCGCCTGGTGCGCTTTGCACTTCAGCCCAAGCGTGCAACTTTTAAAAATTTGTGCAGTTTTTTTTTGCTGTTTTTCTATGCCCTAGCCAAGCCCCTCGAGGCAAGTCCAAACAAGTCCATGTCAGGGTCTTAAATTCTTAATCCCTATAAAAAAGTTTTTTATAACTTTAATTGTCTTTTAAAAATATCTTTTATTAGGATGAATGAATGAGCAATATTAGCAAATATGGGGTTTCCCAGTCATTTAGATTTCTTCTAAAATCTGGGCCCTAAATAATCTCCTCACTCACCTGGTCATAGCAATCCTCCACCACAGCATCTTTGTCTTGGGCAATATTGTAAATGAAGGGGAATTTTTCTCTTAGAGTGAAGTCTCCACACCATATATCATTGCCAAAACTTGGTCTGATAGCATTTGTCTACCCTGAAGTTGATCCCTTTCAGGAAATCAGGGAGGATTTTGAGAATATTGCTCCAGACTGCACACCCTAAAGGTGAAAGGCCAGACCTAGAATCCCACCCTAGGATTGAGAGCACATATTTTCCTGCTATAACTCTTCTCTCTTCTCCACAAATTTCCTCTTTCCTTGCTAAATCTCTAGCTCCATTTACCAAGAAGAGATTTGTTGGTTTTCCTGATGTTTCTGATGCTAAGGTCACCATTTTCCTAGGTTGGCACACATTGTTCCAATTTATTAAGTGAAATTTGAAATTGTTTCTCCATCCAACCCATTAGAAAGTCCTCATCTTCTTCTCTAGCTGTTTAGCCACCCCAGCAGGGATTAGAACTGTTATGATTCGGCCTGCCTTGGAGTTCTATTTGTTTGAGATCAGTCACGTAGAGAGAGGTAGAAAGGTGGAAGAAAGAGAGAGAGAGAAAATGAGAAAGTCTGGTTCGAACTGGAAGTCAAAAAACCTAACTCCCATTCGGCCAGACATGTGCTTTTATTATTAAAATAATGGAAAAGACATATGTGCCCTTATTTAAGTAAGGAGCACTGGTTCTAACATAATATTACAGATCAACAACCTTAATATAAGTATAAAGACAGAAATACCCCTACGCTAACACTCCCCCTCAAGCTGGCGAGTATATATCATATAATCCCAACTTGTTACATATGTAGTCCACTCTTCCCCGACTCAACCCTTTTGTAAATAAGTCTACCCACTGGTTTTTTGTATTAACGTATGCAGTGTCTAGCTCTCCATTCAGCACCTTATCCCTCACAAAGTAACAGTCAACCTCAATGTGCTTGGTTCTTTCATGAAACACCGGATTAGAAGAAATATGAACTGCAGCCTGATTGTCACAATAGAGCTTCATTGGAGTATTGATGTTGTACCCTACTTTCTGTAGAAGGTTCCTTAGCCACACTAATTCACAAACAGTATGCGCCATAGCCCTATATTTTGCTTCTGCACTACTTCTTGCTACGACTGTCTGCTTCTTACTTTTCCATGTCACTAGGTTACCCCCCAGGAAAGTGCAATAGCCTGTGGTAGACCGCCTATTAGACATAGAACCGGCTCAGTCAGCATCAGAATACCCTTCTATTTCAAGTTTTCCGCCACTTTTGTATATCAAACCGCGACCTGGAACCCCTTTTAAATACCTCACAATTCTCAGAACTACGTTCCAATGAGGAACCAGAGGTTTCTACATGAACTGACTTACCACACTAACCGCAAATGAAATATCTGGCCGAGTAATAGTTAGGTAGTTTAGTTTACCTACAAGTCGTTGGTATCTACCAGGGTCTTCAAACACTTCACCCATATCACTGCTTAGCTTAGTATTTATTTCCATAGGTGTTTCAGCTGGTTTAGCACCTAACAAACCTGTTTCCTCCAGCAAATCAAGCACATATTTCCTCTGACACAAATTAATACCGTGCTTAGACCTTGTTACTTCTATCCCCAAGAAATATTTCAATTTACCAAGGTCCTTTGTTTGAAAATGTTCTTGTAGAAAAGTCTTCAACCTGTCAATGCCCATTTTATCATTCCCGGTAATAACAATATCATCTACATACACCACCAATAGTATTTTTCCTGTCGGAGAGTCATGACTGAAGACGGAATGATCAACTTGGCACTGTTTCATACCAAACTTCTTTACCACCTCACTGAACCTACCAAACCATGCTCGAGGAGACCGTTTAAGCCCATATATAGCCTTCTTTAGTCTGCATACCTTACCATCCTCCCCCTGAGCAACAAACCCTGGAGGTTGCTCCATGTAGACCTCCTCGAGTAAGTCACCATGCAAAAAGGCATTCTTGATATCAAGCTGATATAGCGGCCAATCATACATAGATGCAAGAGAGATCACAACACGAACTGACCCTATCTTAGCAACTGGTGAGGTCTCTGTGTAGTCAATACCATAGGTTTGGGAGTACCCTTTTGCAACCAATCGCACTTTCAGGCGTTCAACACTACCATCAGGTAGATACTTGACTGTATAAACCCATTTACAACCAACAGTTTGCTTCCCAGGAGGAAGAACAATGAGGTCCCGATGAAGGGCTAAAATTTCTTCTTCCATCGCACGGCACCACCCTGGAGAGGCAAGGGCTTCCTGGACATCCTTAGGGACAACAACTGATGATAACAAGGTGACAAACTGGCAATGGGAGGTGGAAAGGTGAGTAAGTGAAACATAATTAGAAATAGGATGAAGGGTGCAAGTGCGTTTACCTTTCCACAAGGCAATGGGAAGATCAAGCTCAGATGCTGGGTTTGGGTCTGGAGCCGGATCTGTCGACGGTGATGTAGCCGGAGGAGTAGAAGTTGGTACGTGTGGGTGATGTGTACACACGTGATGGATAGGTGGGCGTTCAACAGGTGGTGGCACCGGAGGCAAGGATTTGGTCACGGATGGAACAAGGGGAAGAGGGTCGGCAACGGGAAGTGGAAGAGGAGGTGACGAGGAGGAAGAAGCATCACCGGACCCCAAAAAGAACGGAGTAGACTCAAAGAAGGTGACATCAACACACACAAAGGACCGTCGAGAATTAGGATGGTAACACTTATACCCTTTCTGGGTCAGAGAATGGCCAAAGAAAATGCACTTGAGAGAACGGGCATCGAACTTGTCATTCCCGGGACCCAGATTATGGACGAAGCAGACACACCCAAATACCCTAGGAGTAAGAGGAAACAGAGACAAGGCGGGAAACAAGATTGTAAACGGAGAATGACCATCAAGGATGGACGTGGGCATCCGATTAATCAGAAAGCAAGAGGTAAGCACCGCATCACTCCAAAAATGTTTGGGAACATTAATGTGATGCATGAGGGATCGTGCTGTTTCCAAGAGATGGCGATTCTTTCTCTCAACCACCCCATTTTGTTGTGGGGTGTAGGTACATGAGGTCTGATGTATAATGTCGTGTTGGTCCAGGTATTATTGAAATGATGAGGATAAATATTCACGGCCATTATCAGAACGGAAAACTTTAATGTGAATACCAAATTGATTACGAATCTCAGCATAAAATTTTTGAAAAATGGTAAACAATTCACTTCTTTCTTTCATTAGATAGAGCCACGTCATCCTTGAAAAAGCATCTACAAAAATGACAAAATATCTATATCCATTATATGACATCACTTTATAAGGACCCCAAACATCGGAGTGAATCAAAGAAAAAGGACTCGACACACGGTTATCAACCCTAGAACTAAAGGGAACAAGATGGTGTTTCCTAAACTGACACGACTCACAATCCAAAACAGAAAGTTGACTCAAAGATGGAACCAAAGACTTCAAAACTTTCAGCGACGGATGACCAAATCGACAGTGCCACTGGAGAGGAGAAAGGGATGACTAATTTTTTCCACCACCGTCAAGGTAATACAGATCGACCCTCTTCTCTTCATCGATTAGGGGAGGGCTTCTTAGAAACCACAGCAACCGACCACACAAGACACGATTGGAGGCATAGAAACCTCCAAGGGGAGAGGGCGATCACTCCTTTTCAGCCCTTTCCCTTATCTCCAGTTGAATGTAGAAAAATCAAGAGAAACCCTAGATTGGGTGCGCAGAGAATAGAAATCTAGGCAGATTCGAGTTGCTCTGATACGATGTTATGATTCGGCCTGCCTTGGAGTTCTATTTGTCTGAGATCAGTCACGTAGAGAGAGGTAGAAAGGTGGAAGAAAGAGAGAGAGAAAAGGAGAAAGTCTGGTTCGAACTGGAAGTAAAAAAACCTAACTCCCATTTGGCCAGACATGTGCTTTTATTATTAAGATAATGGAAAAGACATATGTGCCATTATTTAAGTAAGGAGCACTGGCTCTAACATAATATTACAGATCAGCAACCTTAATATAAGTATAAAGACAGAAATACCCCTACACTAACAAGAACAAAGATGAGTAGTATATTGAAAGTGGGGATGGGACCCTGACCCTTTTTATCAAAGTAAGCTTTCCACCTTTTGATAAATGTTTTAGATTTCCACATGGCAGCTTCCTATCAAACCTCTCTAGGACTGCATCCCATGTTCTCTTGGAATTGCTTTTTGTGTCAAGGGGCAATCGGCTTGCTAAGCTATTCATTTCAGTGAATACTTAATACATGCGCCATCGTATGCACAGATACAAACTATATTAGGAAATTATTGGCTCTATGTTAGTGATTTTGACCTGTTTTATTGCCTTTTAGAGTGTTGGAAAATAGTAGTACTAGTTTATGCATTCCAGTTTAAGTATGCGTTGGCTTTAACCATCATATGCTTGCTTGTTTGTGACTTCAGCTTGACCTGTTTTATTGTCTTTTAGAGTGTTGGCAAATAGTAGTACTGGTTTATGTTCCAGTGTAAGCATGACTTTAACCATCATATGCTTGCTGGTTTGTGACTTCAGTACAACCGGAAGCACTATTTGTCTTATTCTCGCTTTTAGAATAAGACATTTAGAAGTGCTATCTATAATAGATGATGGTAATTGCTATTTCATGTAGAGTGGATTCCTAAAGTAGGTTATATACTTTATCTTCTCTGCGTTGCGGCTTTAGATGGATTCCAAGGGAGCTGAACTCAATTGTGGATCTTTTGGCTAAATCTGGGATGGATAGAATTTTTTTGTATGGTGCTAATATTTTGCCCCCTTAAGTGGGGTGATTTTATAGTTGTGAAATCCTGATGGTTGTTTGTACATCTTCTCATGTACATCCCCCCCCCCTGCCCCTTTTGAATATAATACTTATTTTTTCGCAAAAAAAAAAAAAAGATAGTAATAGTACATTACCTTGTTCTTGGAAAGTCTCTGTGCATGAAATTTGCTAAGTAGATCACAAGATACACCATATATTTGAAATAGTATGCCAGAAACTCTAGTCAATTTAAATGCCAAATTAATCATGCCTTTAGGTGGTGTTTCATAACTGATGAAATTGGGTGATGAAAACTGAACATGGAAACAATTCCAAATTTAATAATGTCCCATTCAGCATATCAGAAACCGAGGACCTACTTATTTGTGGAATGATGGAACATTGGTGTAGGGGTGATTACTTTACGCCTAAAAGATTTAACATATATCAACAACGCCCTGGATTTAAGCTGTTTTTAAGTTTAGAATCTTTTCTGTGTCCCACTTTCAGCAATTACTTCAGCAGTTATCAAATGCTACCTTAATACTAAAGTGGCTTAGTAAACTGGAAACAAAAAATGCCTATGCATTGAGAGTATAGATAAGTGAACAGCTACATCAATGGGTTTAGATCTCCAAGAGGAGTTTGGATTGGAGTCAATTGTTTTTTACTTGTTTTCTGTTCTATCTTCAATTTTCTAATATTGTGCAGGTCATATAGTGCTTTAAATGGAAGTCCTCTTGTAATTCAGTTGGTTCCGGCAGTAGGTATCATTGTCTTCACAATTTGGGGGCTTCCGCCGCTCTTGCGTATGACAAGAAACCTTTTGCTGCATGTAAGTTGCCACCCCTGCCATGTGGGATAGGTGCCTACACATCCCTTAGTTCATGATTATTTTTTCAAGAAAAGGCAGGAGTATGAGGGAGGAAAGGAACAACAAAATTTTCCCATGTGACTTTCTTTCTTTCTGTTAGTTCTTTACTATGGTTCCTTTTGAAGTTGTGTCCTGATTTTTAAAGGCATTCTGACACTTTTTTTTTTTTAATTTACTAGAGGAGTGATAGTAGCTGGAAAAAGAGTAGCACACATTATGTTATGACCTCTTATCTTCAACCTATGCTGCTGTGGGCTGGAGCAACACTTATCTGCAGGTCTTCTGGATTTTGAGAGAGGAGAATTTGAAAATCTTTTTCACTCAAAAAATTCTTGACAAACTAATACCCTTGTGTTTTGCAGGGCATTTGATCCAGTTGTTCTACCGTCAGAAGCTAGCCAGGCTGTTAAGCATCGTTTTCTGAATTTTGTTAAATCATTGTCAACTGTCATGGCCTTTGCCTATTGTCTATCAAGGTGAGTATGGTTACTATCACAATCTCAATTTTCTTGGAATCGTTGAATTGAGTCCATGCTCTGTTTTTATTTGAGTAGCCATTCCCATTGGAAGGTAATGTAAAAACTATAGCTGTCAATTATTGAATATCTATATTTATATCCACGATATTGCCTTCTGGATGCAAATCCCACATTTGTCAGCCACGTTCCCTGCACATAGAAATGATCACATTTCACTTTCTTATATTTGCTTTCAATGATTTATCCTTATTAATCTGCAGTGTACTTATTTTTGTGGTTGGATACTGTATCTGGCATCTCTCTGCATGTGTTCTTAGATTAGATGTTAAGGAATTTCCTCAAAATGACTTAACATGGCCTTTTTTTTTTTTTAAATGCAGCTTGATTCAACAAACTCAGAAATTCTTTATGGAGGCAACAGACTCTAGTGATACGAGAAATGTATGCTTTTTATTGCTTTAACAATCTCTTTGCTTGCTGGCATGCCATCTTGTTTTATCATTTAGTCTTTAGATGACTATTGCTGTAGTTCTCACTAAGTGTGCAACTAGTAACAAAACCAAATGGTATAATTTAGCACATCCTGTCAATGAGGTTGAAAGACCTATTGCAAGTATCTAACCTGTAGAATTAATGGCAGAAACTTAGGTTATGGATATGTAGATCTCTTTCCTACTTATTTCTTTGCATTCCAGTCTTAAGTCTGTAACTAGTGACAAAACCAAATGGCTAAATTTAATATATTCTGTAAAGGAGGCTGAAAGACCTGATGCTGGTTACTAACCTAGGGAATTTCTGATGGAAACTCAGGTTATAAATATGTACAGTTTCTTACTTTTTTCTCTTTGCATACAAGATTTTGTTTTATTACTAATGTGTGGATCTTATTTTATGTGTCTGATACATCTTATGATGCATTAAATATAATTTCTGATTTAGTAGTTTTATTATTACAACATAAAGATATTAAAGGGTTTTGAGAATAGAGAAAGAAAGAAAAGGGGATAAAAGAGGAGTTTCCCTTTCTCTTTTTATTTCTCTTTTATTTTCTTAATTACTCTCTCACACAAATGGGGGCCATTGCGTGGTGTTATGGTAAGATCTTGGGCTTAGAAGCATGGTGTAATGGCGTAATGCACACGCATTATATACAATAGAGGCTCAGCTGCTTGTTTTTTCTCCTTTTTATTACCTTTTTTTAAATTTCTTTTATTGTTATTGTAAAGTTACAGCTTTCTTTAGTTGCTGATTTATTACTTTTTTGGATATGCAATTGCTCTATTTGACATATTATTTATAATACTATCTTTGAAATCTGAATCATTGAAAGATTAAGATGCTATTGTTTTTCTAGATATGATGATTTGTCCTGTTCTAATATTAAATTCATTGTTATTTAGCAAAGAGAATCGCCATTTTTCAATTTATGCATACTGATTGGTATGTAAAACTAGAGAGTTAACCTAGGATTTCTATTATTTACTTGCTAACTTCTATCACCTAGGTGGCTAGGCAACTATGTACTACAGTGTTGCTTAGAATCACCTCTATGCCTTGCCAATTGTCTTTTTACATGTTCACAAGTGTTGATTAGTCTTCATTGGTCTGTTTGTTTCTCATAATCAGGTTGGGCTTCTTGACCATACCAGCCAAGCAGAACAGACTGTCTCCTTAAACTTTTACCCAGCATTTTATCGCACTGACTTGAGATATTAACTTTATTTATCTTAAACACATAGTCAGCTCTGATTTGTCATTTTGCAACTAACATTTCTTGGTTTCTGGCAGATGGGTTTCAACTTTGCTGGAAAAGCTATATATACTGCAGTTTGGGTTGCTGCTGTTTCTTTGTTCATGGAGTTGCTGGGTTTCTCCACACAGAAGTGGCTTACAGCTGGAGGTCTTGGAACAGTATTGCTGACCCTTGCTGGTCGTGAGGTGATCCCCATTTTCTGTGTATTAGGTCTATTGAAATGGTTGTAGTTTTGATGAAGTATAATGCTGTTAGGTAACTGCAAAACCTTAATTAACATAGTTCATTGTGTTCAGATATTCACAAACTTCCTCTCTAGTGTGATGATTCATGCAACACGACCGTTTGTTCTGAATGAATGGATTCAAACTAAGATCGAAGGCTATGAAGTTTCTGGTACTGTTGAGGTTCGTATTAAGTGTCAAACACTAACTAAGAAAAGTACAAAAACGAAATGTGTGGATACTGTTAGTGTGTGCCCCTTTTTGGGTTGGGTTGGGCTGGATGAGGGAGTGCATCTGGTTTATTCTTTACTCAGGGTTGGGTTTGGGCTGGGGCTGCATCTTTTTCTTACTAAGTCAGCACAGGTATAAATATAGGATTTTTAGTACAGCCCTTGTGTTTCTTTATTGCACATTTTTATCTTCTATTCTCTCAGCATGTTGGATGGTGGTCGCCAACAATTATTCGAGGTGATGATCGTGAAGCTGTTCACATTCCAAACCACAAGTTTACGGTGAGCGTTGTGAGGAATCTCAGTCAGAAGAGTCATTGGCGTATCAAAACCCACCTTGCCATTAGTCACCTGGATGTTAACAAAATTAATGTAAGGACCAATTTGGATTTCATATACTTGTTGACAAATGAGACATGTTCTATGCACATATGGACAAGAACATGCTAATGCTTCCCATATATATTTGGGTACAACTTTTCCATGTTCAGAATATTGTAGCAGATATGCGCAAGGTCTTGGCCAAAAATCCACAAGTAGAGCAACAAAGGTTGCATAGGAGAGTGTTTCTAGACAATATTGATCCAGAGAATCAGGCCCTTTTGGTAAGCTTTGATGTTGATCTATTGTAAATGAAAATTTCATTGTATAATTTGTTATTTCTATTTGCTTTTTGTATGATATACTAGTTGGTTGAGGGAGGTTGTGCATTTGCTATAAGATTGTTTCAATACCCTGAAATTTAGCTTGTAATTTAGCATGGAAGAATGGAAGGAATGCCCATTACGTATTTTATTTCATGGATTATTATTATGCATTAGATGAATCATTAGGTTTATTGAAGCTAAAAATTTCTGTTAATTACATGTTAGAAATATGCCACCACATTTAGGCTGTTCTCTGGTAGTCTACACAGTTTGCTAATTTTGTTGCTAGTGGTAAATAGACATTTTAAATAGAGACAATTCCATGACTGATGGATTACATAATTAACAAACAATAAGAGGGAATTTACTGGTGTCCCTAGTCCTGACAATTCTGGTACTTTGTTTGGAGCATGTGACCCTGAAGTATCAGGTTGGTCATCTTCCAACTGTCGCTTGATCTTATTTCTTTTATGAAATTAGAAATGCATTAATGGCAGTTGTAGTGGTTATGTATAAATCATTACTTTAGGATAAAGTTTTAAGAGTCTTAACTAACTTGTGTTCTTGGCATGGGTGGAATTGCAGATTATGGTTTCCTGCTTTGTGAAAACTTCCCATTTTGAAGAGTACCTTTGTGTCAAGGTGAGAATAAATCATTATTTAATGTTCAGCTTGTATATCAAGAAAATGGAATTCTTGCTTCTTTATAAATTTATAGGAACTTAATGCAGCTATTACAGATATGGTGCAAGCTACTGTTGCACCTCTCCATCTGCCATGAACCTATGGCAATTATGGTGCTATCTATGGTATATAATCCCACCATCAAAAAATTAAATTACTTTTTTGAACACTCATTGTTGGACGATTGGCACTTTTCTAGCGTTGATGAAAGACTGAAATTCAAAAATGTTGGATGGTCGGGTCTATATGAAACGTTGTTGTTTTGATAGGTATAGTGCATTTGAACCAAACTCAATCAAACTACTTATTGAAAGAAAAAAATAAATAAATAAACAATTTAGCATGGGTTCCTTTTTTAATTTGACCTGTTAAAATAATGACCATACTTGGCAAATTCTTGTACTAAGGTTATTCTGAAGAAAAATGCCAAATTGCATGGTTTTCAAGAATATGGAAGAATATTAAAGTAATATAGGAAAATGTATACTATATGAATAATATGAATTTGAAATATGTAGGATAAATCTTGAGGAAAATTTAATTATATATTATAAATTAAAATTATTTTCATTTTTACATATGCATATATCCATTATATTTTTTTATATGCACATATTTAACATTTACATATAAAATATGCCAATTTTTTACTCTGACCTTCTTAAATGAAAACGGCATTAAACACAGATGCATAGTTGGTCAATCTTTTTACTGCATAACATTATTTGCCCTTTTTTTTTGCATTGGCATTCCCTAACCATTTACCAATTCTTATATAGTGACTGCTGATGTGGGACTGAAACGGGGAAAAGCAACGAGTCCCTTGTCCACTTTCAAAAACTGAAAATAGATTTCTTTTGATTTGTATGATATGTTCAGCCAGTGGTTGAAAAATACGAGAATTTCACATGGCTGTTTCTTGTGTGAGTGCTCCCATCTGATGGTCAATCATATAGTATCATAAAAAGCAGTTATTGAACCAAAAGAATAAAAGAGAAAAAAATAAAAGCAGTTCTTGATGCAAAAGATGAAAAGGGGGGAAATGGTGGTTAATTTGTTTATGTTGGTGACATTCATGAACATGTTCGTAACAGTGTTGCATGGACACGGATACAAGAATCAGAATGCAATGCATGTCCAGGAACCTGATTTGGCAAGAAAAAACAAGGAAAAAATATAAATATTAGTATAAACTATTAGAATAATCCATTCTTTTTTAATTCTTACTTAAATATCTATAAGATCTAGGACTCTGTTACTTAAACAATGGTTTCTAGAAAAAGATGTCACTTGTTGTGTATATTAGCTATTCATTTATGTGGAATAAGCAAGTAGATAAAGGAACATGTTATTGAAGTGTCCAATAATCTATGAAGTGTGATTTGATGCATATCCGATATGAATGCTTCATCTACTTATGAGTTCATAACTGTTGCAACCATGGTCACAGCAACCCCCCCTTCAAATTAAATACAGATACACCAGCAATGGACACAAATATAAATTGCATGGTGTTTTGAATTTTAACAAAGGACTGGTGTATCCATGTTTAACTGGGGGGTTGCAACTTGCAAGTGTTGCAACTGTGGTTACAGCATGCAGATGTGATCTTAGGAGAGTCTATGCAACACCAGTGAATGGGAGTTCAACTGACACTAGCTGTTTTTTTTTTGAGGAAACAGGAAGCCATTTTACTGGATCTCCTCAGGGTCGTCCGCCATCACCGTGCACGGCTTGCCACTCCTATCCGTACAGTTCAGAAAGTATATAGTGATGCAGATGTAGAAAATATACCGTTTGCGGATACCATCTTCACTCGTACTCGTCCAGCTGCTAACCGTCCATTCTTACTTATTGAACCCCCATATAAAATTAATGGTGATGATAAAATAAAACCTCAAGGTCGGTCAGTACACGCAAATGAAGAACAGGATGCAAAAGGCACAGAAAGACAAACATCTGACACCAATGCAGAAGCCAGGGTTGAGGCAGCATCAACGTTTGACTCCAAGGCAGATGCCAAGATTGGAGCCATGCCTACGTCTGACTCTAAGGCAGAACCTACAGTTGCAGCGACCTCAATATCTGATTCAAAGTTAGAAGAAAAGGTAGCCGCAATGTCAGAACCATCCAAATCCAAGGCCCTGAGTTCAGTGAGGGATAGTTCAGTCCAAACCAATCCTGACAAGCAATCTGAGGTTGACAGTATTCAAATGGGAACAGGTGTATCCACTCCGCCCTCGAAGACACAGCTTGGAGGCCTAGATTCAATGGGACTAAGTTCCAAGGACATTACCCTTCTGGGAGCTGCTTTTGAGAAGCCTCCAGTCAGCTTGTCAGAGACCAGCGATGAAAGGGTAGGTGTTCCCCACTCTTCACAACCAAAGCAAGAAAATGAGACGTTGCCAGTTCCACCACCATCAATTGCCAGGACTGTGGTGGAGGATAACATTGTTCTTGGTGTTGCTCTAGAGGGCTCAAAGAGAACCCTACCTATTGAGGAGGGGATGCATTTGCCTCCAGCTTCTGCAGAATCCAAACTGGCAGCTTGCCGGAATGGGAGTGGGTCTTCATCGGCTGGGAAGGATAAGAAAGAAGGCCAGATTCCTAATGTTCCTGGTGCAGCAGCTGGAGATCAGCGGGATCATGGGAGGTGATTGATTCAGATTATATTTTCAGCAGTGTAGGTTTTCTTTTCCATTTTGTTTCGAGGGAACATGCATGGAGCTGTGTTTTTGAAGGCAGGCATGACGAAAATGTATATTGTTAATGATGTCAAAATCATCACCAATTGTAAAATTCATTGATCTTGGCTAAATCAGTAAATTCTCTGTTATATATGAAAGCAATTCATTGTGGAACACCCTTACCACCATTTACTCTATTTTGAGCCGGTTGCTTTTTCGCTTTCTCTGGAAGTGTATTTTTTAACTGAACCAGTTAACCGGTAGTGGTAATGTGAGTTTATTCTTGAGAGATGGAAGGAATGGTTCAAAATCCCGGCCTCGCCTTTGGAAGTTGGACCAAAATGAATTGTTGGTGGGTGGATAGGTGAATTTGAGTACCGATTTCCTCACAGAACATTCCTCACCCACTTTACATCAGAACAACTCCTGTACTCTATGTTTTCATCCATGGGGAGATGTTTCGAATGCATGGCTTCATGTAACAGAAAATTTTGGTTTTATTTTTTTTTCCGATTCAGTGATTTTGGTTATTGGTTATTGGTTTTTAGATTTAAAAACTAGGCTAATTGAAAAAACTGAACCAAAATTTGGTTCATTTATATTGGTATTGCCTCAATTCAGTGTCGGTTTGGTTTTTCCTCTAAGGGTAAATTGCTGAAACATCCCTGAAGTTTCTGGTTGTTGCTGAAACCTCTCCTGAAATTTGGTAATTGCAAATTTGAAATCACCTTCCCTGGACATTTTGACATAGTTGCAACTTGCAAGTAGATCACTTTTATTAGAATTCTCTAAAAAGAGGCATGAAAATGTCTAAAATACTCGTATAGTTATTTTGACCAAAATATTTTTTCCAAGTTCTCTAAATCCTTATCCCAAATCTTTCTGATCTCTTTTTCTGAAATTGATTTATTTTCTAAATTTGCTCTTCATATCAATCGCTCAAAGGTAAAGTTACAACTTTAAATTATCTTTTTTCATAAAGTTTGTATCATTTTTTTCTGTAGAACCCAGCCTCAATAGTAACTGCACAGAGTATTTTTGAACATTTTCATAGATTCTAACAGAAGAGGTCTACTTACAACTGTGTCAGAAAGTTAAGAGGAAGTGATTGTAATTACCAACTTCAAGGAGGTTTTAGCAACAGTTTCAAAACTTCAAGAGAGGTTTCAGCAATTTATCCTACCTGTAATAATAACTTTTGTTAATTCAGTTCTGGTTTATTAGGTTAAAATGGTTTTTAACCGAATAAAACAAATTATGTTCACGCGTTCTGATTTTATCTGCCAGAAAGACATGACACCAAAAGACTTTCACCAATCTGTCGCTCCCATCATTGATCTCTTTGGTAATTGCTTCGAAGTTGGGTACTAGACTCTACCATTGACCACCGGATGTTAAATGTTAAGTGGAACCATGTTTCTACAATCGGAAGTTTCTGACTGCAACAGCAGTTTTGGATACTCGCACCAAATCGCACTGAGCTAATTTAGGAGTTGCGACAAATCACAAGTTTTCTTTGGTGAGTTCCTCTAAACTGATTCTATTGAAGCATATAACTCGGTTCAGATTTGCGGAGATTAGCATTTGCACAATGTTTACTCGGAAGCCCCAGGAAGCACTTGGTCAGGATAATTATTAGATTTTCTAATAACAGGTATTGTCATTCGTACAAACAAGAGATTGAAGCTTGAAACTTAATAAAGAAAATGGATTCTGCCCTATACAACGCTATAAGCCACAAATAATCATGGCTGTAAAACATTAAAACTTGCGCTAAACGTGACACATACAATCAGGTGCAGGATATGTATAAATGGATTGCTTCTCTTTCCTCAGTCGGATTTGTCCTTGTCTGTTTTTGTGCCCCTCCAGAACTGCCTGCTGAAACTTGGACCATTCTATACTCTTGTTCAGGAGCAGCTGACCCAACAATGCCATGCTTGGCCTAATAGTCTTCAAATTCTCATAGGTTCGATGACCCACCTAATGATATGACCAAAATCAACATCAACAGTGGCATTACAATCTTTTTTTTTTTTGGATCTTCATATAAACTCGTGCATATATTTTAAACACAAGTACTGAATTGAAAACTACGGTTGACAAACTTGGAATTAGGAGCACAAACCATTTCATGGATGCCAAATATGTCGTGAACCACTGAACCAAACCTAACAATGAATCATTCCTTTCCATTTTGGCTGTTGACTGGAAAGATAGGGCTTGGTGCTCTTTAAGGACCACCACCTAATGTTGATCCTTGCTATCTGGGGGTCGTGGGAGGGGTGGACTAGATATGGACCTTCTGGTTTTGTTTTTTTTTTTGCACAAAGTGGCTTTGCTGCTCCGTCACTTCTATAAATTTTATTTAGCAACACTTCAATTCTATCAGACATGGTCTTGTGTTAAGGGGAGATACTTACCAATGCATTATGCATATTTCCAGGAGATGCCGAGATAAAAATATCACTGTGCATGCTGACATAGTAATCAACCGCAGCTAATAAAGAAGCTTTCCCTTCAATTTTAGCCCGTTCCTCTTCAGAAGCCAGGCTTTTCTTGTCTTCCATCAAGGGGAACAGATTACGCAAAGCTTGTATCCTTGCTTCCCCACCATAGACCTGGATAATATGGAAAACCAAGGTTTTTTAACTCTAGATATGACACAAATACTTCATTGATTTCAAATTCTACATAAATGCAGGGGCTTTCCTATGTGCAGATAAACCTTGTGGGATGCAAGATAGAGTCGGGTACTATTGTCAAGGCCCAAAGCTGCCAGCAACAATCCAATCTCTTCTGGAGTCAATGGGCAGCGTCCTTGACTCCTTAACTCCTCATCAGTGAACTGAGAGTTCATGACCCTTCCCTGCCAAATCACTTGTCTGTATTTGGCCAAAGCCATTTTTTCTGCTTTACCCCCACCAAAATCACAGGCCGAATGAGCAGCCATATCCTGCATGATAAGTAGTTAGAGAATACGGTGCAAAAAAAAAGACTTGTAAACAATGAGAATCTGAATGCAGTAAATTAAATGGTTCTACAAATGATTGTCAACAGAAGTACACCATACCTTATCAAACCGAAGGTGTAGTACAACAAACTTTCCATCTCCCCATTTCTTTCCATCATCAGTTGTCTCCCTCAAGAACTGATTATCTCCTAGTGCACTTTTACCTGCTGGACGCCTAAGGCGATTGACAAGGACCTCTCCCAATTCTCTGATGTGAGGAACGAAGGCTAATGCCTTAAAGTTGACTTTACAGCGAAGGCGTTGAATGTCCATAGGCAAGTTATCAAAAGCTAAACGGTGAGAAAATGGTGCAATAGCAGCAATACCATAACTGGGCCAATCACCAAGTGTAAAATCATTATTAACAATTTTTGCTTGATAAAATAAAATTTCTGATTAAAATGCACATTACCAATTAATCTTATATGTGATGTCGTGACAACCTAAGAATACACAGCTGGAAATACTTGGTGATGCATTGATTTCAAAATGATCTATTGGTACCACAAAGAAAAATGTACCATTTAAATTAAGCTAGTGGCAACCACATCTCAGGTTTCAAGATGTAAAACAATGAATAACTGGCTCCTTCATTGGAGCAAAGATAAAGATCTAATGCAAATCTTAGTTTTAAGAATGGGATGACATTAGTCAGCATGGGATCTCTTTGTATGAAAGCATCAAAGCAAGTTATAAAAATATGCAGATAAATGTTGGTTCTTGGTTTTACTCTGCTGATAAAAGAAAATGTTGGTTTTACTCTGTATTTAGGTACCCCAGAAACCCGGATACACTGCAAAAATTGGCAAATATTTAATTGGTACTTCAGGAACTGATAATGAGAATATGGTTGCATGAAGAAATATTATTTGATAAAGTGGAGAATGAAATGGCTCTGGAAACAGGTGGGTTGAGTATTGGAAGCAAGATTTTGGATGAGTTTTTCTTTTAAAGAGGGAATCTAATTTGATAACTAGAAGAAATTTCAGAGTCTTGAAACAAACCAAAATTGCCTCCTAGCTCATTCTTCTCAATGGTTGGACCAAACACAGAAGCACTTGTTCTTGCACAAATTTCTCAAAGCAGCATTCACCTAAAAGGGTTTCCATGGAAACGGTAAGTACTTGAAAAAGAAGGCCCTCCTTCCTCAAGTTCTTTGGAGTGGTTTTGATTTTCCTTCTCTATGTAAAGGAGGTGTTTTCTAAACAAGTAAACAGATATCCATACTATCTAATAAAAAACAGAACAGTCTTTCAGAAAAAAGCAATTTTTTTGAGCTAAAGTAGGACAAAAGAAGAGGAAAATTCTTTTTCCTTAAGCCTAATTCCCTGAAAAGAACCAGTAAATTCAACATGTTTGCTAGTATATAGTGGTTGATCTGATAGGTTTCTATTTGCCAGCTTGTGGTTGTTTTTGATCTCCTTTATTCAGCTGGTATTACCATTTACCATCCATTTCAAAACCTTGAAATGCTGGGTATGGATTTTTATCTCAACACTATAAATAAAACATGAATACTGTCAATTAAAAAAAAAAACACACACGATTGCTTCTAAATGCTATTGTTCTCAAAGTTTTGGAGGAAAAGGGGCGAGGTAGAGTGGAGGGAACAGACCGGGATGAGAAACTGACTCCTCTTTTGCCATGTGGTAAAGTTCTTCTTGGTTAGAATTAACCACATGGGGTGAGAATGAAATGGAGATAATGCTAGAACAAATTTCATTCTAATTAATCAACAATTGAATCAATCTCCCTAAGGCTCCCATATATGACAATGCCCATGCCACTTATCAATCAGAGATAAAGAGAAGGTAATCGCCAGTTCGCCACATTGCATTTAATTCAGTTCACAAAAACTCATTCAGAAGAGAAAGATTAAGTTGGGAAACTGAATAGATGATTCAAATCTCAAGATTCCAGACAACATAATTTCTGCCTTCGCCAGGGTAGGGGGGTGTAGGGGTTTTGGGGGAGGGCTACCTCCTGTTGGTGTAGCCTATTTACCAAAAAAAAAAAAAAACAGAACATAATTTTAATTTGCAAATAATAAAAAGTGATGTATTTACCAACCTCTGTAATACAGGCAAGACATTCTCTAGATACCAATTAGCTGAAGCATGAACAGGTGCTGTTTTTATTCTTGTAGCTCGAATGGCTGTTGCATAATACTCTCTAGTGCTCCATGAGTATTCTTTAGGTAGATCTTTAACTATAGAAATTTCATCCTTGAGGACATCAATAAAGTGATCTACATCAAATATTTCTGAGAATGAGCTGCAAATGAAAACCAATAATCAGTGGTGCAGTCTCCAACATTTTCTTACAACTGGTGTATTGTGTATTGTTAATATATACTCAAGGAAGGGGAAAGAACCCAAAACTTAGAATAATCTAGACAACATAAGAGAGTAAAAGTATTTTCTATAACTACCTTGAATCCTGCCAAACAGGATTTACTTCAAAATGTGGGATCACAAGTGTTGCATTTAGAATTTTAGCAACAGCTACAGCATCACAAATCTGCAAAATAAAAACTAAAAAATCATTCTTTGGGTAAATAAAAAAGAGCATCTTAAGTAATTAGTTTTATTTGTTCACACAAACAAATAAATGCAAAATGAACAAGATGTATACTTTTAAGCATCATGTTCAGTCTATTTGTTCCCCATATTAATGTTCTTCCTTGAAAAAAGATTAGATTACCCACCCCCATTCTTTGTTGGTTCAGGCCTCCATCCAGAAACACCTGGATATATCCCTGAGACTTCTTTGGTAGCACTGTTAGAAAATTAGAAACAAAGATAATGGATATCAGAAAACAGATCCTGCATTTGCTTCAAGAATCCCTGTTCCATTACTTCATGCAGCAGATTAACTGTATGCAATTTTCATTTGCTCCACTTTAATTACTCACCAGAGGAACTTGCAGACTTAAGACAAGGTTTCCATCCTTGATCAGCCAAAGGAGACCAGAGCTCAGATTGTTGTCTACCTGACTGGGTGTAAGAATCAACAGAGGAAAAAAATAAAAAAAAAAAACAAGAAGAAGACAATCGGCAGACAATACTTGACCTTAAGAAGAAACATTTCAAAGAAAAATATAGTCCCTTATACTCACAGGTTGGCGTTGTAAAGCACCCTTCAATAGTGGCAGATGCTTGGGTTTAGGAGCATTCCACTCCTGCAAAATAGGGAAGACATTCCATTAAATGAAAAAAAAAATCAACTGCATACTTTTAAGATATGTACATCTGTTATAAAAGTAGCCAACAAAAGTAAATGTTAACAGTGGTGTAACACCCATCCATGGAATGCATCTGCATGCTATTCATAATTCCCATGACCAACAATAATAGCTAGTACCATAAAGTTTAGTTGATAGTCTATACCGAGAGAGACATACTAGAAATAAATAATTTTAAGCAAGCAATAATAGTGAACTCAAATGCACGTATTTCTACTTTGTGAAATACAATGGAGGAATCAATGGTCAGGGATCCCATTATGCATTGAATTTGATAATAAGCACATTAACACGACAAAAGAAACCAAATAACAGTAAACTAAAACGCACTTTTAATAAGAATTTTCTTTCGAATAACAATTAATTTACTTAAGGAAAGAGAAAAAAATGAAACAATCAGGTAAGGTAACCACCAGCACAATTCCCTTTTAAAAAAAGGAGGTATGAGTCGTGAATAAGAGCCAGAAATTGTTCTAGTTGAAGCCAATGCATCAGGTTGACCGGAGTTTCCATGCTTGAAAACTCGGTGCACCAGTTTAGTATAACCATAGGTGGGTCGCAGAGCACACCCATTCAACTCACTAGCCCACCGGGTCAACTCCTTTCAGCGTTCAGCCAGACGGTTATTTAGGATTGACGTATTTGTGTCCCCAAAACCAAAAGCCAGAAGGCCCAAAACTTCTCTTCCCAATTATAGAAGAAATCATAGAATAAATCAGTTGTTCGACAAAAATCGCTCTGACTTCCGAATCACCCACAAAGTACCAGAGTAATAATCCCCAAAGTCATCAAATACATGAAATCCCGCCCGCCATTACCAGTTACAGAAGACACCCGCCCGCCCTGATACACAAACACGACCACCCGCGCGTGCTAACTTAACAACACAGACGCAAACACAGAGAAACACGGGAAGGCCGAACAAAAGCAAAGCTTGAATGTTTGATGGAGAAGAACGTACCGAGAAAAGAGAAGGCGAGGCGTGGCCCAGGGGGCTAAAGAGACGAGGAAAGAAAACGGGGAGGAGCAGCACTAAGAGACCTGCAAATGCTTCTCTCTGAGATTGGAGGAGGTGGTGGTAGAATCTCATAGTCGGCAAGCCCCCTAGTCTCGCTCTGGGATCTGAATGAAACCGATGTTGTACTGCTGGTGGTGGAAGCCCTAATCGTAGAAGCAGAGGAGAAGAAAAGAAGAATTCCTCATCAAAGGAAGATCGAGAGAGCAACAAGAAGAGAGTTTAGTTTAGACTTTAGAGAGGCTTTGCTGAATGCTGAACGTTCACAGGGGGGTGGTTTAACTGTCTCTCTCATCTTCGAGGGCCCCGAGGTTTCTGTGTAGAGGGTACGGTTCGGGTACGGCCAATTTGGCTCGACATCACCGATCCATTTATTACTTAACGTTGTTTGTTTGGTATATCATTTCCTCCTCCATGCTGCTCAGACACTGACACCGCAGTAGTAGTATCCACATCTGGGTTTTAGTTTTAGCCACCTTTTGTTTGGAGCAAATTTGGGGGGGGTCAAAAAAGCATAATTTTAAAAACCAAACCGGACCGGACGGTCTGACCGTTTGACCAGGGAATTGGTCATATCTCTGGTCCGGTTTTGAATTGAACTGTTTTTTTGAAAAAAAAAAACATTGATTTGGCCAAAGAACTATTGATTCGGGCGGTTGAACCGCTAAACCATTGACACAGACCACGGTTCAGGGTTTAATGAAAATTATTTTATTTTTTAAGGGAGGATTAAAGAGAAAAAGATGAGATCGAGAGATGGGGAGTGATTGAGACAAGATCTCAGATCTGAGGTCAAAGAGAGAGAGAGAGATCAGATTTGAGATCAAAGATAGATATTTGAAAAGGTTGGGGGAGAAACATTACCATAGTTGTGTGTCACCATGTCATCGTCGCTGATGAGCACCTCTTCCTCCTCCTCCTTCCTTCTTTCCTTCCTTCCTTCATTTCCTTTTTTTTATTTCTTTCTTTCCTTTCTCAGTCTACAATCACATATATCTCTCTTCTCACAAAAGAGTTATTAGATACATATATATGTATGATCCATTTTACCCTAATATTCCAATCTAAGGGTTAAATTTAACAAACTGCTTAAACCATTCAACCTAAAAGATAGAACCGCTGACCCAAAAACTAATGGCCAAACCGGTTCTGTTTTTGGGTTGGTTTTTAAAACCTTAGTCAAAAGTATTAAAATTTTGCAATGTATCGATGACCCTCCAATACATCCCTATAGCAAGTGTTTGGGGGTTTGACCTGTTTTAGGGGGCAAATAGTCCTTAAAGGCTTAAACAACCCCTGAACAGGTTTGAAAAATAAATTAAAAAGGTAAAAGTGTCCAAAGATACAAGCCAATATGCCCCATCCTACATATTAGCTTGTACTAAATATTTAGAACATCTGGTCAACTTTCCTATGTTCTTTTAATTGGTGAAATATGGGTTCCATAGAAATAAAACTTTTTCTTAGGTAAGTTTTTGACAACTTACTTGAGAAAGTTTTATCCACTTGGGATGTTAATAAATTACTTACCTATGAATGGGGAAATTGGTCAAACTATGTGAGGAGTAAAATATACCTACTAGAACAAAAAAGAATAGGGATCAAATTTGCTCACTTAACCATCTAACAAAAAAACATGGGTGAATGTACTTACTTGAATAACATTTTCCTAGATAACACTTACTCGGATTGAAAATGAGGAAAATTGGTTATAAGGATCGAATATCTGCTTCTAGGTAATTCTCCAACCAAGGAGGACAATTGGTTGCACAGCCATGCCAACCACTAGAAATGGAAGAAAAGGTTGTAACATTGTGGGCTACCCACTTGAAATCTGTGGGCAAAGTCCTTGAATATTTGAGATAACTAGCTAAACCTTTGATAGGGACACATCCCTTTCTTGGAGAATAGTTGTGATTAGATCCTAGGAGTCTGATTCAACAACTAGGGAAGTCACCCTGCAACTTAAAGCCTCGGTCAAACCCCTTCTAAGAGCCTTAGCTTCTAGAGAAGGATCGAAGAGGGAGAACCTTATTATGCCCTGCTGCAATTAGTTTACCAGAAGAGGACCTTAGAAAAAAAAAAAAAACTGATTATCACCTTTTGAGCTTGGGAGTTACAAGCTGCATCCGAGTTTAACTTAACAACTCTCAGAGGGGGGAATTCCAAGTTTGAGGGGGAGAAACTAGGGAGGAGATGGGGGAAGGGGATATGTAAGTCTCAAGTTGCTCATGGGTGAGAATGAAGACATTTTCAATGATCTTCTAGGGATGATCTTTCTCACCTTGGTGGACCAAGTCGTTCCTTGATTTCCATAATAGCCAGCATGTTTTTGTCACTCTAGTCTTCCTTGCTTGCCCAACCTTTAAGTTTGAGTCCTTTATCCAATTAGCTAGCCAACCCACCGAATCTTCCTAATTTGTAGGGGCTTGAATAGGAACATTTAGGCCAAACCAAACAACCCTCACGAAAGGGTAGGTGATAAGCATATGGATCAAGGAATCTGGCTACTCTCTCCACCTTGGGCAGGTGTCATCATTTATAATATGTCTTTACTTCATCTTGACAAGGGTTGGTAGAGCTCCATTTAAGCATCTCTAGTGGGAAAACTGAATTTTGGGGAGAATCTTGAGCTTCTATATGTATTGCCATATGTCGACTGACTAGTTTAGGAAGGGGTTGAGGCTAGGCACCCGTAGAACTAGCTATTAAGCTGATTTCATCGAAAAATTATTGTCCTTTGAAAGTTTCCATGCTAGCTTGTCTTATCGGGGGGTCCAACTTAAAGGAATTTGTAAAATTGCCTTCACCTCCACTTCTATAAACAAGCCTCTAAGAACTTTCGTCTTCCATGATCTTGAGTTTGAGTTGGTAAGGTAAAACACTTTCATGAACTATGACTAGGTTGGTTTCTCTAATTGAATCTTGTAGTGGGGAAGGGACGGGACCCATGGCTCCTCCCAAGTGTCGATGCTTTCTCCTGATTCAAATCTCCAAATGATGCCTTTTTTCAATAGGTTTCTTCCATCAACAAGGCTTCACCACGCCCACGATGGGTGGGACCCAAGAGGGGCCTCTAGGAAAGGGACCCTTGGAAAGTAAACATTTCTAAGGATCTTTTCGACATGGCTTGCTTTTTTAGAAGGTTCCAGGCTACTTTCACTAGGAAGGCTATGCCGAAGATGTGAAAATTTCTAAAGCTCAAGCCGCCCTTTAACTTCGGATGGCAGAGGTCTCTCTAGGGTATCCAGTGAATTTTCTTCTGTCCCCACATGAAGTTTTCCACGGCACTATTCATCTTCCTGCAAATTTCTTTTGGGAGACGAAAATGAATCATTGAAAAAGATTGAGGACGTTGAGGCTAAGGCCTTAATCAAGATTTCTTTGTCTACAGGGGTTAAAAAGGCCCCTTTTCATGAATATACTTCGGACTAAACTAATTCTAGAATTTTAGAAAACAACTCTGAATTGTTTCCATCGATGATGGAACCCCGAGGTAATTGGAGTAGTTTCCTTATGGAACTTTGACTACTCTGGCCATCATTTTCCTTAACTGCGGAGTTAAAATTTTGGATAATCTGGTTGAATGCATGACAATGGTCTAGGTCTGCTTTCTCAAAAAGGATACAATCATCTATGTATAGGAGGTGGAAAATAACCAGGCCCCGATGGCTTAAAAGAAGGCCCTGGAATTCTTGATTTCCAATTTTCCTTTTAATAATACTTGTGAGGCATTGCATGATACATACAAAGAGATATTGAGCTGGTCTCCCTAGCGGAGGCCATTTAGAGGTTCTATGAAACCTCTCACAATCCCATTCAATGGGAGAGTGTAAAACACATAAGAAACATCATTCATGATCTCTTTTACCCATCTTTATACAAACCCCATAGCCAAAAGAGTCAATTCTAAAGCTTTCCAATCCACTGTCTTATGCTTTTCTCATATCCAACTTTATTGCCATGGTGAAAGACTTCCCTCTCTTCTTTCTCAAATAATGAAATGCCTCATGAGCAATTTTGATATCTAAGATGTTCCTGTTGTCCACAAAAGCACTTTGAGAGTCATCTATTATCTTGCTTAACACCAACTTCAAACGGTTTGCCAAGGATTTAGCAAAAATTTTATAAAGCACATTGCATAAGGATATCGATCTAAAATGCTCTACTAAAAAAGCATTTTGTTGCTTTGGGATCAGGGCTACGTTGGTAAAATTTAGTTTTGGAGGGTGCATTTTGTGGGGTATAAAATGGTGGTTTTCGCATTGTGTAACACTATTACATCATTTCACTTTGATGACCCCTTATTGTCAAATATTAATACTTTATGGGGCTCAAAGTTTGGTAGATGATAGTTCCATCTAGAAGTTGATAACAGTGCCTGTGTTTTGTGAATCCTTTTGATCGATGGGATAGACTACCATATTAACCCAAAAAATTACAAATGCATTTTTCCATCCAGATTGGTGGGACAAACTACTAGTATCTATCATCTAACAAAAAATTTAGCCATCAAAGCTATAGAGTGGGTTGCAATAGTAGTAGATTTATCCTTATGGACAAAAGATATTGAAGAGAAATTGTTCAAGAGGCTCAAAATAATATCCAACTTCTCCTAACAAGACCTAAAAATTTCCTTCTCCCTTCTTCGACATCCAACAACAATTACTTTTGAGTATGAAACTATAATCAAATCCTTCCATCATTTTCCCTTGAAAAAAGAAGAGCTCTTAGAATGACTCCCAGTTCTGATTCTAGAGTACCAATGACTCCTAAGCTCCCTCTTGTAGCTACCAAAAAAAAGGATTTATCATCACTTAGCACACAAAGCCATAAAATTATAACACTCCATTCAATACATTACCATTACATAGAATTGGTTTAACTTCTTTGTCAAATAAAGACAAAAAATCAACTACTTTCTCAAAATTTACACACATAACATCCCCTTAAACATTTAAGCACAAATACATTGTTTATTTTCCTTATAATTTCAAATAGAGAAATTACTTTGTCAACATTTTTTTTTTGGATTAGCAAGCTACTAAGATCCAACTTAGCAACTCAGTCATATGAGGTTCAACAAGAGATCCAAAGAAAACTAAATCAAAAGATTATCCATCGAGTTAAATTGCACCATTCTTCTAAACATAGTAGGCTACATGCTCGAAAAACAAAATCTCTAGTCAAAGGACAAGAAATAAACAAATGAAACAACAACTTAGATTCATTTTGACAAAATGGACAACTCATATCCTTAGTTATAATATACCATTTATCTATTCTCTACATGAAGAATTTAAAACTAGGAGGGATTTTTAATCTCCAAATCTTCTTAATGCTTAGTTTGAAAGGAATATAAACACAAATACGTAAGTGCAAAACCTTGTATTTTGTATTATTTTTTATACATTTGTACTGCACATATTTGTATTTGTACTCTTTCCAAATTAAGCCTAAGTCTTTATCTAAACACTTGTTAAAAATATGTTTACCTAGAATCTTCTCAATCTCACCTGTTGAAACAAATTGGAGACCAATTGAAGATTCTAATTTCTTGATTCATGACATATCAAATCTCTTACTAAGATGCTTCGTCTCAAGGGGAGGGGGACCCATAAGGCAACAAAAATATTGTTTAGATTTTATCCAAGGACACTCCCAAATACTCAGGTCTGTTTGGCCATGAATTTGAAACCCTATTAACTTAACCATTGTTTTAAAAACTGGATTGGACCAGATAGTTAAATCATTCGACCGAAGAACCAGTTATATATCCAAGTCCGTTTTTAGGCTGGACTAATTTTCTAAAAAAAAATGTTGAATTGGTCAGAGAAGTGCTAACCCAAACGATCAAACTGCAAAATTGTCGACTTGGGCAACGGTTTGTGGTTTAATAAAAAATATTTAATATTTTTAAAGATTATTAATAAAAAGGAATGAAGAGATTGAGAGATGGGGAATGATTGAGATATGATCTCATATATGAGATCACTAAGATTTGTGTGTGTGTGTGTGTGTGAGAGAGTGAGAAAGATAGAGAGAGAGAGAAAGAGAAACAAGATCTTAGATCTTAGAAAGTGTCATCACCATTTCCGTCATAAGTGAACTTCATCATCTTCTTCTTCTTCTTCTTCTTCTTCTTCTTTCTTTCTTTCTTTCTTTTTGTTTGGGTGATGGTTGAGTTGGGTAAGGATGCCACGTGGCAATCTCAACGGCCATCCTCTCTCTAGCCATGTTGAAACCATGTGTAACGGAAGAGTACGACTAAGGAGTGCCCTACATGGACAAGGAAGCATACTCCATCGGGGAAGAGGAAACCTCCCGAAGACCTTGACAGACAACCTCATCCCAACAACCCTAGAAGCCCTATCCATCTAGGACATGGATACCCAACTATAAATAGGTATGGGATCTTTAATTTTTGGGAAGAACACTGTGAATATCTCTACACTATCTCTTAGGCTCGGACCAACATTATTCCAACCTATTCGGCCCGACTACCTCTTTCTCTACCAAACTAACTTGAACGTCGAAGTACCTACCTGGGGAATAACTCCTCAGGTTTTTGACCTTTCTCCTGGTTGTAGATCCTAGTGCGCAGCTTCATCCTTCCATATCGGCTTCATCCAGTTGGCAGGATTATCCAATTGTGTCCGCGGTTAAAAACACCTCAGATCAGACAACATCAGATTGTCGTCGTTTGTGGGAAACGTACAAAAAGATATTTTCCAAACACCTTTCTACGCACTCAAAGCAATTACACCCAAAAACACATCCAACCACTCTAGATCTTGTTCCCCATCTCGGAGATCCCGCTTACTTCACAACTCTCCACCTCGGTATCCCCAACATTAGGTTGTAGTCGACCCCACGCAATTCCAAGCCATGTAGCAAAAAGTCGACCGCATCCTAGCCATGATGGAGATGTTGGGGCAACCAGCTTACCCTCCCCAAGCTAGATGCCCTGCCGCGCAGGCGCCTACTATAGTCGATCCTCGTGCCGAAGACCCAAAAGGGTGCCACACAGATAGGCATGAGACCCAGTTTGGCCATGAATGACCACATCCATCCAAAGGATCTGACTCCGCAACCCATCCTCACGCACATGATGCTCATAGTAGATCCCATCACTCAGCCCGTCCATGGTCAACAATCGGGATGATGTGTATTCCCAAATGTGCACATACACTATCCTCCTCACAACAGCTAGCTCCTCCTTCGATAGTTCGGTCTGGGAAGGACCCTTATCCTTGGTCCTCGGAACAGACAAGGCAAGGGAGAACGACCAACCTCCTCAGCACTTCACAAAGAAAAAACCCTCTTTATAGTGTTTAATGGAAGAGGGAGCCCCAACAAGCACTTTGGTGTTCGGTCTGGTCGACAAGTAGTAGTACCCTTGCTTGTGCTTCTTCTAGTGGAGAAAATATCTAAACATCGGTAGGGTGATCTTGATGCCCTTGAGAGTGTAGTAGCAAAGTAGACCAACTAGGTACTGAAACGAGTTCGGCATGAACTGAACATGTAGAACCTAATACCACCTCAGGATGGCCACTACCTTGGGATCTAAAGGGAACCTAAGGGCAGCTATCAAATTGTGGACATATACACAAATTTCCCCAAGACGAGCCGAAGCGGCCCTCTCCCTGATCCTAGGACACCTCAGTTCATACTCCTCGGGAATATGATACACTTGCCGGATCCAAGCCAGGTTGGCCGAGGAAAGGCTACACGAAACCGAGGCAAACCGCTCCTTAGGCTCCACATCGGCCTCAATCGCCTCATTGGCACCGATTTCTTGACCTCATCACCGCCCTCGTCATTGACCTCGGCCACATTGGCATCAATCTCTGGCGCCCTAACATCGGTTACCTCATGCCGAGGACTACCCTCACTCTCATCCCCCGAAGTGTACCCAATGAAAAGGGAAGACAAGGAAGACGAAGAGAAAGACATCTTACCGAAGAAAAAAAGTTTGGGACACCCGAGATATCAAGCAAGGGACTTCAACCGAACTCCAAGAAACAAACTCTTCTCAAATGACAAAGTGAAGTGGCTCGCCTATCCCTTTTTTTATAAAGGCAGCCAACGGTTCATATCAAACCAGATCAACGACACTGATTCGATGCCGCCCTTTGCATGCGCGTGAGCTCAGGAAGACGAAATAGCGCTTCTGCCTACCAACCTCGGAAATCACACTAACGTTGAACCAACCAGTTCACCCAACAAACCGGTCTAACTCTGAGCTAGTCAACTCAAAGAAATTAAAGTTCCTCATCCGAGGACCGCAAAGCTCTTCCACATCTAGTTGCAGCCAAGCACAATACTCCTCGACTTCAAAACTGGGCGAGTGGTGTTAGGGTGATGTTTGAACTAGCTAAGGATGTCACGTAGCAATCTCCGTGGCCATCCTCTCTCTCTCTAGCCACTTCGGTACCACGTGTAATGGAAGAGCATGACTAAGAAGGAGTGTCCTACATGGACAAGGAAGAGGAAACCTCTCGAAGACCTCGACAGACGACCTCATCCAAACAACCCTGTAAACATTAAGGGACCTTTAATTTTTGGGAAGAACACTCTGTGAATATCTCTACACTATCTCTTCGACTCGGACTAGCATTATTCCAACCTGCTCAGCTCGACCACCTCTTTCTCTACCGAATTGACTTGAGCGTCAAAGCACCTACCCAAGGAATAACTCCTCGGGCCTTTGACCTTTCTCCTGGTTGCAGATCTTAGTATGCGACTTCATTCTTCCACCTCGGCTTCATCCAGTTGGCAAGATTACCTGATTGTGTCCTCGATTTAGAACACCTCAGATCAGACAACATCACTTTTCTTTCCTCCTTCATTCCTTTCTTTCCTTTCTTTCTTTCTTTTTTTCTCAACCGACCTAGCTCTAGCTCTCTCTTTTCTCATAAAAGAGAGATAGAACCCTAATATACTAAGTCATCTATAGGTCAAATCATCTGAACTGTTCGACCTGGATGGTCAAACCACTAACCTAGAAACCGATGATCAAAATGGTTCCATTTCCAGGTCGATTTTTAAAACCTTGGACTGAACTATAACTCGAAGATCAAAAAATGTTGAAATTCTTCTTGACAACACAATGGGAATTGGGAAGGTATTTACTTTCCAACAACTTGACCCAAAGGTTATTCTTTTCATTGATAAACCTTCGTGCTAATTTTTAATTTAGAGCTTTGTTCATTGATCCCATTCTTTTTAATCATAAACCTTCTATAGTTCTAGATAGATAGATATTCTTCCAATTGGCTCACTTCAATTTTCTCCTAAGTCCTACCTTCTCCCTCATTGCACCAAAACTCTCTCTGAGTTTTTTCCATTTCCTTAATTGTCTTTTCAGGGATTTGTTGGGATTATAACTGATAAGAGCAACTTTTGGGTCTTAATATCAATAAAAATATTTATTTTTAATATAATTTCTAAAATAGATTAACTTTTTAAAAAATATATCAAATAAGGGCAAAAACACTAGTCATCTTCTTCCTCTTCCAAACCACTAGCCCCTACAAACTTCAATGACCACCATCCTCCAACGCCGCCTCTAGCAATGCCTTCGCCCACCTTTGACAACGCTGCTGGCCACCTCATGTCGTCTGATTGACATTAACGAAGCTGGGCAGAGGTAGAGGTAGCGACGACGATGATGCTAGTGGATGGTAGTCATTGAGATTTGCAAGGCTGGGGCAAAGGTGGGCGGAGGCAGAGGCAGCAACGACAACATTGGTGGATGAGTCATTTAGATTCACATAGCTGAGGCAGAGGTGGGCAGAGGGAGAGGTGGCAATGACAGCATTGATATGATAGTCATTGAGATTCGCACGACTGAAGCGGTGGTGGGTGGAGGCGTTGCTGGAGGTTGTCAGAGGCGGCGGTGCTGATGGATGGTTTGTAGGAGGAAGAAGATGAACAATGTTTTTGCCTTTGATATATATATTTTTTTAAATTAACCTATTTTAGAAATTATATTAAAAGCATTATTTTTATTGATATTAGGGCCCAAAAGTTGCCCTTATTAGCTATAATCCATTTTTAATCACTCAATAAGCAGGAATAGCTTGCGTAACCAACCAAATCACCACTTTTTTCCTTGCATAGAATAAAGAGGTTGTTTTTCATCAATCATAACCAATTGATTAAGGTTCATAACATCCAAAGTTCTTGACACCATTTTTCCTTTAAAATTTGTGCCCAAATCCCCCATAGTGTCTTCTAGTCATCTACTAAGTATAACACTGATAAACTTCTCTCTAGATTAGGAATGGATGGCCAGTAGCCAAAGAGAGGGTTACGGTACACACAAGAGTTTCAGTTATTTTTACAACTCTTTCTTACTGGTCAAGTAGAAGTAGTATAATAGTTGTATCTTATCTTATAACCTAGTGTGCTGAGCATTGGGCTTTTCTTCCGTGCTGAGCTCAAATAATCTAATCTTCAACTTGGATCAACTCATCTTCTCTCCTACCAATAGACGCTACCCACACGTAGCCACAGGACATTATAACCGTGCATTGGGAACAGATCCAAACCTTTGTCTTCTCGGTAAGCTTTTGGGAGCATTGTGAGTGGAAGATCCAGACTCTTTAATTATATATGGATTTGATCCCGTGCCTCCTTTCATGGAGAGAGGCAAGTGACCATCTCAACTATTATCATAGGCCTATTTTTTGTCCTGTCAGCTAAAAAGCAAAAAACTGTTCACCCATGAAAACACTTTTGAACGCAGATTGAGTTTCTACTTTCTATTAAATTGGTTATTGGAACAGAGGGGTGAAAAGCAACGAGTAGACATGCATGTTGCTCGTCAGGTAGCATAAACATAAACGTATGATGTGCCTCCTGGTTTAATTCGTTAATAGCAGAATCGGTACAGCCATAATTTTGCAATATAGGCCCCTCGCTCGACCACATGGTTGGTTTTGTTTTTGCTGTCGAACACCCCCTTAATGATTTAGTCTTGGTTCTTTCATGGGACAGGTGGCCAGTTTAGTTATCAGAATCGATAAAAAACTTTGGCTGTCCACGTTCGACAGCCGAGAGGCCCGAGACAGTGACTACTCACTAGGGCTCTCTCTCTCTCTCTCTCTGTTCACCCAGCTGATTCGAAAGAGAAGTAGCCCCCGGCTCGAAAGTGTGACTGGATCAATATTCAAGGAATGTATGTAAAAAGACGAAATTACAGTGGCCCACTGAATAAAACTGTACAAGAAATATTACCCCCCCCCCACCCTACAACTTCAAAGTGCAAATGCTACACACGCAACTGCTTCTGTCTATTTTTTTAACCTAATTAGCCATTTTAATATCTTATGACTAACTCCCTCCGACCCTTCTCAACATAGAGCCGCACCAGATAACTCACAAGACGGCATATCAATGACCCCACCAGAAATCTAGAATGCCAAACCCCCAACAATTAACAAAGGAACCTTGGACTTTTATCATGAATGCTAAACGAGACAGGTAACTTGATCATCACCGTTCCTCTTCGACGGGAAGCATGAGCCTAGGCCTTTTTGCAGATTGCTTTTCATTTGAATCTGAATCATCAGCACTCGTTTCAACATCATTGCCTATGAAACCCAGTTGTTCAGCTGACGCAACCTCTTGGTGGGGTGGGTCAAGGGGATTTTCTTGGCAGGGGAGGGATCCTTTGCTCTCATAGCTATCATCCATTCTATCCACCACCTCTTGAGAATCCTCAACAACACAAGCCTCCAACCTCCCATCCTCAACAACACAAGCCTCCAACCTCCCACTAGAGTCTGAACCTGGGCTTCCTGTGACACACCCAATGTTTTCTGGTGAGACTGATCTTGGCCTCTCTACTTCTGTCCCCTCTGGCTGATTTAGACCAACAAAATCCCTAATTTGACAATGCTCATCATCCACACCTATTTCTGATGAATATTGTGATACACAACCAGAAGAATCAGGGGATGAGCCTCCATCTTCCTCTTCATCCAATTCCATGCAGATTCTTGGGTTCCAAAGTGTCTCTGATGTTTCAAAATCTTTTGAGAAATATGAGGTTGAACAAGCTTCATTTGTCATTCCTGCCAGTGGGTGACAAGCTTCACCTGATGGTGCATACATAAACTGTTTGCCAGTTTCAGCATCCTCCTGTTTCCAAACCCAAAATGGAATGGAAAAATATCAGTCATTTAAATTTCCTAAAAGATACTTCATCAAATATTATGATTTTTTTCTCTTCACACAGAAGGAAATATTTTTCATAATCCCAGGAAAAGTTAAATCAAAATCTTGTCTCAGTATACCCAAGTAAAGCTAATAAAAACTGAGTTATATGTTGCCAGAGCCACTAGATTTAAGGATGAATTTGAAAGCTCTGCCTTTTTGTAAGAAGACTGTCAACATTGTGATTACTCAAGGTGATTTGGCTAGCCACACTGTGTGAGCCTGCATGAATAACTGGTTTCCCTAAGGACCTTATGACACAGTGGTGCACTTGGCATGCAGAGCTTGGCAGTAAATCAGAACCTCTTTTTGGTGCACCACTGCTTATGACTTACGAGTCTCAAAAGCACAGCAACAACTTGGACGGCGGTTAGGATTTCCATGAAGGGTACTCGCCGGTGAGCTGTAACACCACTGCTATTTTGTTTTTGCACCAGGACTAATTAAAAGCAACCAAACTGAGCTGTACTGGATATCTCAGCCAGGAGTTCTGATGGGACAAGACTGCATCCAGCAATCTTCTTCTCCAAACTTCAATGAGGAATTCATTATTTTTTCTTTAAAATAGGGAAAGGGAAGCTTGCACATTCATAGTGTTCTGCCCCTCTTTCACAATGTCAAGCCAGTCATGCTCACAAATGTTGACTAGATAAGTCAATTAACTAGAAATTTTTGGTGATATTAAGAAATACTACATACCTCTATTGACGGCATAGAAGATTTGAACCTCTGAAAAGCGTCCATCTGATCAAGAGGTCGATATTGTCCACCAGGATATGATCCAGAGATAGCTCCTGGCTCAAACAACTCCCTGAAAACTAATCCTGAATCTTTGCTGCATTGAACACCACCAAGAGATGGCGAAGCCAACAACTTGATTTCAATTCCTTGTTCAGCAGTGGAACAAGATGAATTACCATGAAATGTCTTTGCTGGACTGTGTTTCTCAGTGACAAATTCCATTGTATTTTCAGTGTCATTTTTTTCGATGAACTTGAAGGATTGATGCTCATCACCACAAAAAGTTGAAGGTGCTTTCTGAGACTGATCATCAAGGATTTCATGAATCAGTTTCTGGATATGTGCGCGCTTGAGAGAAGCCTCGGAAGGTGGAAACCAGTCCATGCTAAGCTGAAAAAGGCAGCTCACCAACATAAATATATATAACAATAAAAAAACAAGGCAGACAGCCAAATAAACAGTCAATATTGATAAAGAAACTTTAAGTCCCACATCAAAATGAAATTACTGATGTATCCCCTCTCCAAGGCACAGATAAAGGAATTGATTAATTTCATTTTTTGGGCTGCTTATTATCCTTGGAGGATGTGGTGGACAAATTTAGAGGGAATTATGTGGATTTGTCTGGAAGTGACTGGAATGGAGATTGTATGCAATTCTTAACATAAATGTTTATTATGTACATGCTCAAAAGATTTTTCTAGGAAAGGCAATTGTATTAGATATGAACTGCAAAAAGTAACTTGTATACAAGTATATTTCATGATTAATGAGAGAAGACCATGTTCAAGATTAACATAATTCCGCCCCAGTGTAACAAGTGTTCTCTTCGCCGCGCCATCAAGTGCCAACCACCATGCATAGCCCACCCGCGCCATCCAAGTGTGTGTCATGGGTGGGCTATGCATGTACTTTTGTATGGGGGATTGCCAATGGCATTATTGTAATACTGTAGTATGCTTTTTCACCTTTTTGATGTTTCTTATTGTCACTCCCCCAAAAGCTTAACGTACTCTTTGAGGGGCGGTAGGTAGTCGAGTGAGCTCATAAGCGTGTAAAGGTTAAGCACGAGATCCCCTCGACACTGTACTGTGTGCTTGTGCTTACCACTGATTAATGCAATACAAATAGCCTTTTGCTAATTCGTGTGCCATCTTGTTGCCTTTTTGTGTGTGTTTGCTTTGTTGCATAGGCTTACTCGCCCATTTCGAGTGTCGCACGGGGCCCCAACGATTACCCCCGTGACAGTTGGTATCAGAGCAGGAGCTCCTTTTAAGCCATTCGACCTGCAACGCGAGTTACAGCATGAAGCACAACAGGGACATCGTGGAGGAAATCGAGCATGCACTCTCCACATCCCATGAGGCTGATGATGCGCCCGCCAACGACATCGGCAAGGACAAGGAACCGAAGACCAGCAAACGTGAGAAATCTTCCAACAAGCATGCAGCCGTTGAGTTGCGCATGCTGCGTTGCGAAGCCACCGTAGGTGAGATGCAAGACTCAATAGACGAGCTGCATCAAAACATGGAAGCCATGGACAACACACTAGTCGAGATTGAAGGTCGCTTGAGTGGAGTCGTGGACGATGTCCGAGACATAATCAATGGCACGCTCAAGCAAATCTGCAGCACTGCGCGCCAACAAGAAGCAAGCTCCAACTCGCAGGTCCAAGACAGGCTTGACAGTTTTCAAGCCCAGCTCGATGAGATGAAGAACGAGTGGGCAATGTGGAGAAGAAGCACCTCCACATCAATGGTCGTCCAAGCCCAACTAGATGAAATGAGAGCGGAGTGGGCCTCACTGAAGTCCGCCGCATGTGCCTCCTCCGACACCCAAGCTCAATTAGAGGAGCTCAAAGCAGAATGTGCAATCTTGAAGAGGGTCGTCGCTAATCCAGCCAGCACTTCCTTTGCACATACTCCCTCCCACATCAAGATTAGGGAGCCAACTCCCTATTCGGGTACCCGCAATGCACGAGAGCTCGACAACTTCCTGTGGCAAATGGAACAGTACCTTACCGCCGCCAATGTGACTGATGAAATGACTCAGGTCCGCACTGCTACTATGTATTTGACTGATGTCGCTATGTTGTGGTGGCGCAGAAGGTGTGTTGATATAGAACGTGGTACGTGTGTTATCCGTACCTGGGCTGACTTTAAAAGAGAGCTGAAGAGCCAGTTCTACCCAGAGAACGTGGAATACCTCGCTCGTCGCAAGATGAAGACTCTCAAGCACGGCGACTCCCTCCATGACTATGTCAGAGTTTTCAGCCCTCACATTAGAAGTCACCGACATGTCAGACAAGGACTTATTGTTCAACTTCATGGATGGCCTAAAGCCTTGGGCCGAGCTTGAGCTCCAACGACGCAATGTTCAGGACCTTGCCTCCGCCATGGCCGTGGCTGAACAACTTATTGAACGGAGATTATCGGATGACGAAGGAAGCAGACCAGCCAGCCCGCGTACCACACATTCAAGTGGGGGAGATAGACAACCAAGTCCCCCGAAGGAGAAGCCACCCTTCAACCACAAACCAGTCGAGTACCACAAAGGGAAGCAGCCCCAAGGAAGTCAAAGCTACTACAACAACAGATATCAAGGGAGACCCAGCCATCCTCCCATTTGCTACATTTGTGGGGAGGAGCACTTCACCAGGAATTGCCCAAAGCGAGCAAAGCTGAATGCCCTCATTGCCAAGCCAAGTGATGATGAGCAGAGTGATGGAGAACGGAGTACCCATGCGCCAAGAGTGGGCGCCCTCCAACTTTTCAATGCCATGATGAAGAAAGGGGCTACCTCCAAACAGCCCTCCTCAGTCAAGAGAGGACTGAGGTATGTTGATGTAACCATTGGCGGGAGGCCAACCAGGGCCCTAGTTGACACAGGGGCCACTCACAACTTCATATCCATTGCAGAGGCCAAGAGACTTAATTTGGCCGTCTCCAAAGAGCCTAGCTGGCTCAAAGCAGTTAACACAAGTGCCAAACCTACTGAAGGCATGGCTCGCCGAGTAAGACTACAACTCGACACCTGGGATGAAGAGATTGACCTCTCTGCCGTCCACATAGATGATTTTGATATTGTCCTTGGAATGGACTTCATGGTACAGGCAAAAGCAGCACCGGCGCCTCACCTCGACACCCTGATGATCTTGGACGAGCAGTCACCTTGCATGGTTAACATGATCGCCACCGCCAGCACCAAGAAGAAGCACGTCTCTGCCTTGCAACTCCAACACCACCCTCCACCATTGATGGCAGAGAGATCTACAACAACCACCATTGCAACCAGAAGTGATCGCAGCAACTCCGGGAAGAAGTTAGCACCAGTGCCAGTGCCGCCACAACAACAGCAGCGAAAGCCACCTTTGTAGTAGAAGCCGCACACACCCACAACTGGTGGGCCCAACAGAAGACCCAAGGCCGTGTCAAACTTTGCCCACACCTACTACCACAACCACAGGGGAGAGCGAGTGCCACCCGAGCCATTTAGGGACCACATTCACATCATCCCTCAAGATGAATCCCGTAGTACCCTTGTGAGTCACCCTTGGGGAAAAATGCATGGGAACCAACACCCTAACAATCCAAAACACCATTTTGACCCAGCCTTGGCCACCAACTTTCCTACCACCATCAGGAACAAGTCAAAGTCCTACCTTGAAGCAGCCAAGCAGGGACTTAACTTAGGGACTAGCCATAAGTTTTCCCACCATCAAGAACATCCACTAGCAATCTACCCAACCTACTATCTGGGCCTTGGAAGAAACTCGGTTCGTGGAGCAGTCGAAGAACCTTCCTTCACCAACAACAAGTTCAAGCCTCAAGCAGAAGCTAGTCTTCGAGGACGAAGACTAAATTGAGTGGGGGAGACTGTAACAAGTGTTCTCTTCGCCGCGCCATCAAGTGCCAACCACCGTGCCTACAGCCGCCACTCCAGCGTCTAAGTGTGTGTCATGGGTGGGCTATGCATGTACTTTTGTATGGGGGATTGCCAATGGCATTATTGTAATACTGTAGTATGCTTTTTCACCTTTTTGATGTTTCTTATTGTCACTCCCCCAAAAGCTTAACGTACTCTTTGAGGGGAGGTAGGTAGTCGAGTGAGCTCATAAGCATGTAAAGGTTAAGCACGAGATCCCCTCGACACTGTACTGTGTGCTTGTGCTTACCACTGATTAATGCAATACAAATAGCCTTTTGCTAATTCGTGTGCCATCTTGTTGCCTTTTTGTGTGTGTTTGCTTTGTTGCGTAGGCTTACTCGCCCATTTCGAGTGCCGCACGAAGCCCCAACGATTACCCCTGTGACACCAGGGTTTATGTAATGTCTACTACCTCTCCTAATATGTAGGAAAGATATATTGGGTCACTCGATCATTGAGTTGTAGGCTAACCACACTCCACCTTTTTTTTTGACAGGTAACCACCCTCCACCTTTTTGCGTCTCTACACTTTTCAAAAAAAGTAAAAAATTATTAAACTCTACATTACAACAGTTATTTGAGGGTGGCTAATAAATTTTAGATGGTAAACCAAAGCCCAGGAGGAGAAAGGTAATGTTAAATGCTAAGAGGTCATGGTGTAAAACTTAATCCTATTCCCTTAGACTGAAAATACATGTAAGATATTCATTAGATCTTATAAAAAAGTGATTTATAATTTTATATAAAAAAATGCCATGCACCCTAAGAGAAGTACAGAACTAGCCTTTCCACCCAAAGTGCTATTTACATTAGCTCAGTTTTTCCTATATAAAGTAGATACCAAACCATAAGAAGTGAAACTAGACCAATGCATGACAACTACTGAAACTCTGAAACCAAGATATGATAACAAATTTAGAAAAAAAAAATCCTTCAAGTGTATTTGCAGAATAAAGAGTTTACTTACAAAGCTGGAGAACCTTGTTATCCTGAAAGGGTTAAAGTTGACTGGAGCGTCCTCCAAAAACAGTTCCACATAGTGGAGCAGGAACAAGCCACAATCAAATGAATTTTCCTGCTGTGGCAGCTGGAAATACATTGAAAATTTGAGAAGGTAACATGTAAATACCAACAAGAATCAGCTAGAATGTCATAAATCATTATAAAAAAGATGAAACATAGAAAGCTTCAAAAAAGATGCATTTTTACCTCATAATTGCTATATATATATATATAGCAGTAAGTTTTGTTGATTATGGAAAAGAACTATAATATGTACAATAGTTGAGGGTTCTTAGCAGTTAGAATAGACAAAGCTACCTAACCCCATGTTTATAAATACAACTTGAAAGTTGAAACTAGAAAGTAGCCCCCCCAAAACAATTGTTCCCTGTTAACCCCTCATTTAGAAAGTGAGTCAAAAATTCTGTTATCTGCTCTATGTGACCATAGTCCATAACCAACACACCTTACCTCCATGACCAATTGCTTAACTTATAATTTGCCAGTGCTTCCAGGTCCCTTCAACTTCCAACTTTAAACCATTTGACCACTGTTCTGGAATCACCTTCCACTACTAGAACAGGTCATCAGCCAATGTTGGTCCTAGCTATCTGGGGTCTTGGGAGGAGTGAACAGGATACAGACTTAATCTTTGACTTTATTTTTGCTCAAGTGGCTTCTCTCAGACTTGAACTTGCATTCTCACACTTGTCAGCCCTAGATTTTACTATTACACCATGTAATCAACTTCCACTACTGCATTTCTCAAATTCGGTGACTTGTATAATTTTAATCCTTGGAGCACAGTATGTACTTCAGCTATTCTGCGGTCACCCATGCCTATTGGTCCTGAGAATAAGACAATAATTAAACCTGAATAGTCCCTGATAACTCCCCCTACTCTGGAAAGACCAATGTTACCAATGTTGCAGCCATCAAAGTTTACTTTCACTCAGTGTTTTAAAAGGTGTGGGAAACGTACACCTGGAGGTGCACCTCCTCCAGGCAAGATGCCCCCAAAATGCATTGAGGTATATGCTGGAGGCATTAATACCTATGAGGCATACACCTCAGGTGCAACAGGCGTTTGCCTCACATGAATTTTGCATGAGGCATGCTAGTACACCTCATGCACAGCTCATACAAAAAGACAGAAAGAAAGAAAAAAGGAAAAAATGGAAAGGAAAGGGAAGGTAAGGAAAGGAAGTTTCAGCTGGGGCTCTGCCAACATGTTTCAGCATGAATGCAAAACCATGAATCTAAAAGAGACCACAGAAAAGGGGAAATCCTATGCAATACAAAAATTGGAACTTGTGCCAGTAAGGAAGAACCCAATACTAGGATTGCCAACTCACGTTTAAGAAAATATGCTAATCATTTATATGGCAGATGTCAAGGATCCAAAAGAATGGAGTGAGCTTTGATGCTCAGGCTCTTATATGATGGCTAGTCACCAAGGGCCTCCTTAAGAGTTAGACATCCAACTAATGGCAATATGAGAATCCTATATGATAACTAATCCGATCAAAAACCATGAGGGAGAACCTGAGATCCTGAAGGAGGAAAAACTACACCCTCATTAAGTCCCCATGTCCTAGATGATCAGCACAGGAAGAATTACATCATATCTGCTACTTGTGGACTCCTATCCCAGAGACCAAGAGGTAGATCCAAGATGTTTATTTTTTTTTTTAATAGCCCCAAAATTTACTCCAGGTGGAGGGGTGGCCACGTTAATATTTTATTAATGATGATCAGTAAAAAAAAAATAGATACAGGGGAGGACGTAGCCCGCCTTGCCCTAGAACCCAAATACAAATGTTTTTAGTAAGTCTAGAACCCATGCCTCTAATTTCTATATGTTGCTTAATTATCATTAGTCCACCTCTTTACTACATCCAAGATTTTCATGTAAGAGTCTTATACTTTATGAAATATCTTGTAATTTTTTTCCAAAATTCCCCAGTTTCCCATCAGCAGATTACTTAGCTGACAAATTGGCTAAGCAAGGGGTTCAGAAGGCACATCTGTTTTGGGCTCAAATGTAATGTAAATAGAAGGGAGGGGGCATTGGAAACTGGCTATGTTTGGGGATGCTGTTGCATATTGTAAATATTACATTTATGAGTAACATGAAGCAATGTTATTAATGAAATATCAGAAAGTACAAAAGACAGGTATCCAAGAGGTTGATATCGCCTGGTTACAGAATATATACATCAAAGGGTTACTACCATCCCCCTAAAAGAGATTCCCTCTCTCCACCCCTTGTTTTGACAACCATTAGCAGCCCTGTAAACACAGTGCACTAAGACCTCCTCATTTATTCTAAGCTCTTTTTATCTCCCTTAATAAGTTATTGTACTGCCAAGGACATCTTTCACCATCTCAGACCCAACCCACAACCACTCTGGAGTACTCCCTCTATTATCACATTGACATAATTCATCCTTTTTACAAACCTCAATCCCTGTAGCACTGCCAATATTTCAGCTTTGGTTGAGTTTCCATGGCCTTCTGGCCTAAAAAAATTGTTAAAATGTCTTCATTGGTGTTCCTGAACACTCCTCCATATGGGGTTGGATTACCCATGCTGCATCCATTGAGGGTGAACAACAACACTGCTGATGGAGTATTGTAAATAATACATTCTTTATGATTTATTATAAAATTTTCAGTTACTGATAAAAAAATTTCCCCTAGAACTAAATGCACACCAGTGCCATCTCCAAAGAAAATCCAGCATGTCTTTAAGAATTACTTCTATAAAGACAGAAAATTTCCTTGAAGGCCTGAACCAAGAAGACATACTTACATTGAGAAAATAAGTGGTTTGTGGATCCCTTATCTTCAAAGCATAAGATGCAAGCACGAGGAAAAATGCCTCAACAGTGCTGTCTGAACATAGACAGGGATGTTGGAATCTCAAACGTGTCTAGGAGTCTGATTCAGCAAGATGAAAAACATAGACTCGGAGACACATCTAGAAAATAATAACTACTACTAAACTTGTGTATTCTAACATCAGATACCACACAAAAGGGCATAAAAAAATAAAAATGTTGTCTTCATTACCTAAGAAAGTAATATGGGAAAGAGATGGTAATTATCATTACATCAGATGCTCATTTATGTTAAATAAGCAAAGACATGAAGGAAAAGGATATGTCAAGGTGCCCTTCAAGAATCTGTAATGTTGGAATACAGTACATATCTGACACACATTTGCTCCATTTAGAAGAGTCCATGCAATACTGGCTCCAAGTCTCTTAATTTCCCTTGGAGCAGGTTGCAGCTGCTTACTTTCACCTAAACAAGGCTCTTGTGGTAGAGGTCTACATTACTTTAAAGGGAACTTGTGGGTTAACAACTTCATAATTGGCTTGTCAAATTAGAGATAGAACACTTTTACGTTAGTTAGACTAACTATTCTCTTTCAACATTGGCAAACAATGGAAAAATTAATTGAAATATGATCCCCTACATATTTTCAGAACCCCTACAAATCCTCTAAAAATGCTTCAATACCCTGAATGCCAAAATAGTGATTTAATGAGTGCCCTGTAGGCACCCATTGAAGTGCACTTGATCCACCATTTTGTGTGACATTTTGAGTGTCAAAAGAGTGACACCCTGAATGCCAAAATAGTGACATTGGCAAGCAATGGAAAAATTAATTGAAATATGATTCCCCCACATATTTTCAGAACCCCTACAAATCCTCTAAAAATGCTCCAATACCCTGAATGCCAAAATAGTGATTTAATGAGTGCCCTGTAGGCATCCATTGAAGTGCACTTGATCCACCATTTTGTGTGACATTTTGGGTGTCAAAAGAACTAAATTTGGATACAGTGCCATAAAACTCTAAATGACCTCTAAAATGGTGTATCAACCACAAGGGCTAACTAACTGTTAGGTGCTGAGAAGTATATGTACCCCTAGGTATAATCTCCCTTTATGGGCCGTTTCTGGAATTGAACTAAATGCTACATCAGAAGATGCAAGGATAGCAACAACATGAAAAAATAACATTTACCTCCATGACCTCATTTTCTCACATCAAATAACCAATCAATAGTTGAGACTATCATATTCCCACACTCTCTCATGTAGAAGGATGTTTGTACTTCTATTCCTCACTTTTTTAAGCAAACCTTAGTTTAGGAGGAAGGGGGGTAAATGTAGAATTTGGTCCCAGGTCAGTGGGCACTGCCTCCATTGGCTTCAGCTAAGCCAGCTGACACTTTCCCTTTTTTTTTTCTTTTCGATTAAGTAAATTTCATTAAAGAATGACTAAAGGAGAGCATGGGCCATTGCGACCTGGGTGACAAGGGTTCAAATTTTGGAAACAGCCTGCATGAGTAAGGCTGCATACATCTGTCCCTCCCCAGACCCCACATTGGCGGAAGCCTCATGCACTGTGCTGCCTTTTAATGACTAAAGGAGAAAAATGCACAAGGAGAAAGAGATAAATATAAAATACTTTTTTTGGAAAGTAAAGAAAGACACAAGATGCTGAACAAAAAGAAATGATACAACAAACTATGGCAGACCTAAAGGGCCACTCTTAAACAAACCTTTGGGGGAAGGCCCCAACCAAGTCCAGAAATCCTTATGACCAGCTGAAGAAGATGTTACTCTAGCCACCTGCTTCTCTGGCTTGCTTTTTGATAATTAATGAAAATTCTGTTAATAATCAATTAGATGTGGTACTGAATAGAACAGAATGGTTGAACAAGGTTCAAATAGCTCACCCCATATAATTGGCACAAGGCATCAATTATGATTAACTAAAATACACATTCAACATTCATGGTCATCTCCAGAACTAAATTTCAGATAAGAGGACACTGTTTGAAGTCTAAATATTGTTTATCCATGTAATTACATGCTATAGAAGCTAAAACAGTAAACTGAAATACCTCCAGTGGAATAAACCGCAAATTAAGGAATTTTTCTGAAACATCTTCAAGTGCCTTTTGCCTTTCTTTCCACTCTTCCCAAAGGTAGCTGTTCCCTCAAGATAAGAAAAGGTCAATGAACAATTGTCAATGAAAGTTTAAAAATGACGAATATAAGTTTCTAACAATGCTTTAAGAATTAAAAAATAAATGATGATTAATCTTTAAGCAAGGGCCTACATCATATAAAATCACCACTTCTATCCAATTTAGAATGCAGAAAATATAATTTTACAACCAGGTCAGATTTCAGAATCCACATGCAAGCAGATTCTAGGAGCAGACTTGGTAGAATGATCACAACAAAGTAATCCAAGTTTTTATTGGATTTTATGAGGATGAATTTTAGAACCTAGATTTTAGAACCAACATACTAAATTCCAAAAGGACTTTGGAATACCATGATTAAAAGGGCCCCAAATTGAATGCTATCAAAATATTTAAGTCAGTTGGAGAAGTCCAAATTATGGACTAAAACTACACAAGTGTATATGTTGTATGCTTTTAGTTTATAACTTTTTTTTGAAGATAAATAAAGAAGAAAATTTATTGAAAATAAACAATGGTACAACTTCTTAGGTGACACAGTCACTAAACCAAAATACAATGATCAAATATTCAAAATACACCAAAATTACAAACCAAAATCTTCTTTTTACCCCTAATTCTCCATTACTTTTCATCTTCCATTTCAATATTTTTTTGTTTCTTCCCATTCATTACTTTATAAAGAATAGGTGGCTTGTACTAATCTCCATTAAGTAACTTACAAGTGAAAAAAATTTATAAACATGGTTACTGGCAAACTATCCCAAGCAAATTCTTTTCAGTATGGGGAACAAACGTAACTTTTGAGGGTCCCAAGGTTTCTCGTTATCTCACATATACATGCATATTGAGAAGAAAGGAGTTAACACCTGGGAGGAACAGAGCAACAAGGAAATATGCCTATAGAACCCCAAATCCATCCAACCAACAACAGTTAGTAGACTTGTATCTACAAATAACTACTCTAATAGAGAGGGCATACTTTGGGTATAAAGCATGGTACAACTAAACAAAAATTATTCTTAATAACTTGAAGACAGCAGGATCTCTATTTTTTTTTGGTGGGGAAGGGGGTGTACAACATTATAGGCTCCTCAAAGATTTTATCCAAATTCTCTAAAGCCCTTACACTCAACCAAGGGGAAGACATTTTCTACAAGGAATGCCATACAAGCCTGCATTTTGAATCAGATCATCACAAAAATCTGGAGAAAGGTCCAAGATCAGCTCCAAACTCTACAGGAAAAAGGCAAAAACAAAAATGAAAGATAACCTTTGAACAAGATTCTTGAGGCCTTTATGACTTCCTTTGATAGAATCCATGTGCAATATGCATGGTACCTTCGTGGCCTTGATAAGATCTTCATCTGGGGAGAAAAACAAGGTCATGAAGCATAAACCTTGGTTTACTAAAATTCATATTGCAACTTCAAATGAACTTGCCTTTAAAATTGACTATTTCACCAGGATGGCAGATGACCATCAAGCTCCAATGAAGACTGTTGATCAAGATGCAATAAATATGTTACATCAATGGCAAAACTTTTTTACAGTTGAAATCACTTTTATGGCAAGAAAAAGATATGCACTACTAATTTCTTACTTGAAGTTTACAGGAATGAAGATGTAATCTTTTTCAAAGAGATTCACTTTCCTTGTCCATTTCCGAACACGTTGAAAAGCTGCCCTGCCTTCAGAAGCACTAGATGGATCTTTGTCCATATCAGCCAGCTTTCGAAAGAAAAAACTATTAAAAAAGTGGAACCTATGTTTGCTCTCAGGTTTGATTTTATTCTTCAAATATCTGCAAGTAATTTACAAAGTTGTTAAGAAATGTACTTTCCAAACCTAAAAGTTGAAGCTAAAGCCACAAAAAAAAGCATAGATAAATGTAATAATATGCATTACAAGAAAACAATGTGACTGCAGAAGTTGCTAAAATAATAATAAAAAAGGTATAACTAATCAATCAAATTTGTTAAATTTATAATGTTAATATTCATTGAACAAACAAAATAATCCTAAGTGCATCAATTTCAACGTAATATACAATCCAAAGATAGGTTCTATAAATCAAAACAAATACCAAAGGCGTTCATATCAGTGGTTATTGACTATTTCTACCATTTTTGTTAAGTAAATACAATTACAGCTGTGTCATTATAATAACAAGAATACTAAAATGAAAAATAGCTATAAGACTGGGAGCTTTGTATGAATCAGGGTCTTGAGTAATCAAAACACAACACATCCTAAAATGAGTGCAGTAGAAATCTTGAGTAATCAAGACACGACACATCCTAAAATGAGGGTAGTAGAAACAAAGGTTTTCATATGAATGAGCGGTAAGACTCAAAGGAATACAAACAAACAATTACAAATGAATAAATCTTTCAGAACTTAAGAATAGACCCAATATATGATAAAATCAGAAGGTATAATAAGATAATTTGGCCTTATGCACAAGATACAATGAGACAAAAGATATCATGCCAAACAGATCCAGTGTACACAAAGGCACAAAGTAAACAGCATAGATTCAAAGGTTGTTAAGAAGAATTCAGAGAGACAAAGGGTAGAGTTGAGTCACAAAAACTTGGGTTTGAAATCCTTGATGTCTCACAATACAACTAGTGGCGATCATTTATAGCCCACCCTGGTTGGAACTTGTGGCGGAAGAGTTATAGACTAAGTGCCTAGGCGAGCGCCTACATTCATCTAAAAAATTGTTTTTTTTAATTTATTGATATTTTTATTCGATGTTTTATTCTTTTAAAATAAATCTGGTTACATGATATCATTCTAGTATTAAGACCAAGTATACAGCCTTTTTTTTCTTTATGTCATAAGGGTTTTTTTGGTTCGATTGGAGAGGGAGGAGAACCGAAGACTTCAAGCCCCAGCCCAATTCCATCGCACCTCAGCTACTTCACTGATTCAGACATTTTTTCCTTTTTTTTTTTCAAATCAGCTCCACTCCTCCCTTCACTGATTCAGTCATTGTTCTCACTTCTCACTTCAGTTTCTAACAGACGAACCTATCATTAATATATATGAATATGATTATATGGCTGAAATCTATAGATTTTACATTTATAGATTCCATCGCTTGGGCGCCATATGGTCGCCCAGGCTCACCTAGTCACCTTGACAACTATGGGACCAAAGAATGCATATGAAGAGTCCAAAGAGAAACTACCCTACCGTAGGTTGTTTGTAATATTTCCACTTTTTTCTGATTTTCATGAATAAAATGCTCTAGTTATTCATAAAAAAAAAAAATCCAAGGAGATGCCTCCTACCCCAAGGCCAAAACATACACAAAAAAAGTTAATAATAATTATTAAAAGGGAAAATTCCCGATAGGTACCCAGTACTTTAGGTCGAGTGCCAATTTAGTACCCGAACTTTGAAACGCGACAATCTAGTACCCGATCTTTCGAAATGCGACAATCTAGTACCTACTGTTAATGGACCATCAGTTATATATATCACGTGACCTCATGTGTGATTTAAAACTTTTGAAAATGTCAAAATTACCCTTGGAAATAAAACACACTGTTCATCATCTTCTTTCTCAAGAAAATGAAGTAGAGCCCAATCTCTCAACAGTCCAGACCATAATTTCATGACGAAAACCCAAGAGCCCAAAATAAAGGGCTCGCCGCTCGCTATCCTCCAAGTGCCCAAAATAAAGGAAGCGACAAACCCTAGTTTTTAAAATCCAAACTTCAGAAGCTTACGTAACAATCCTCCACTCTTTAGAAGCTTACATCTGTGGTGCCATAGTCTTGGCCTAGAGCATATTTCAGTCGAACTCTACCAAAGATTTGATCTTACTTGCCAACGAATCCATAACTAAGACAAGCCAGCGAGCCCTTCGGGCTACCAGATGGAAGATCAAGCAAATCAATCGCATTTGAAGCCCCAACGCCAAGAGAAATACCTACCTACAATGAATGGAACTACAGTAAGCTGCTGATATGGCAGCTTACCGAGTATGGCAAGATCATCTTCATAGAATCTAATTTGGTCACACTCAGAAACATCGATGAATTTTTCCGATACCCCCAGTTATTGGCCATAGGAAACAACCAGGTTCTCTTCAATTCTGGGATCATGTTGATTGAGCCATCGGAGTGTACATTCAGGAAGTTGATGGATAGGAAGCAAAATGTGGTTTAATACAATGGAGGAGACCAGGGCTTTCTAAATGAAGTGTTTACGTGGTGGAACTGGTGGCCGTCGACTGAATTATCTAAAAGTTTTCGAAGAGACTAAAACTAGTGAAAGAGAGAAGCTGTCGAAGTCTCTGTACGTGTTCATTATTTGGGGTTGAAGCCATGGATGTGTTACAGTGACTACGACTGTAACTAGGATATGGGGAAATGCCGTATATTTGCGAGTGACTCGGCTTACAGAAAGTGGTGGCAAGTGTTCAATGCAATGCCGAAGAGGTTGCGAGCTTATTGCAGCCTCACTAAGAAAATGAATGCAAGGATAAACAAGTGGAGAGAACGGGCAAAGAATGGCAATTTCCCCGATAGGTACTAGAAGATCAAGGTTAAGGATCTTAGGCAACACCATTGATGGAACATTAATTTTTAAAGTAACACCTAGCAGGTGGAATATTAATTTTTCTCATAGGTAATTAACAGGTGGAATATCAATCATGTGAAAGGGTACCCACACCACTTTGTCTATTAACAAAGGACCCCTGGTTTTCCCTTCGAAGACTTATGAGTGCTGAGATGCGTTTAACTTGAAGGGCATTTGTTACACAGTTGTTACTTTATCAACCAGTAATGGAACACCTAGGACCACCTTTTAACATATGGTTGATAAAGAAATTAGGTTACACTTGAAGGGCATTTGTGTCTTTTCCCATGACACTTAATGGTTGGTTAATAGCAGGTACTAGATTGTCGCATTCTGAAAGTTCAGGTACTAGACTGTCGCGTTTTAAAGTTTGGGTACTAAATTGGCACTCGGCCTAAAGTACATGGTACCTATCGGGAATTTTCCCTTATTAAAAGGTAGCCAATTTAACATCTTTAAAGAAATGGAAGTTCAATGAGGGATAAAAGAATGATTTATATGGGATTGAGTTCTACGCAACCAAATATTATATCATATGGAACATGAAAATTCAATAAAGAAACATCATCATCTAAGCCTTGTCCCAACTATATGTGATTGGCTAGTTGAATCCCATTTTGCTAACCCATTTTGTTCAATGTCATATCCATTGTTTTTTTATAGGAACGGTAACTTTAATCAACTTATAAAGAATTAGTACATAGTTCTAGTTCCCAAGAAAATGGAAACTGACCCCCAAAAGACTTCATTCTTAAAATTCAGCCCAAAAGAGTTTGACCCAAGTCCAGGTGAATGAGTCTTGGTGCTGCATGGAAGGAAGAGGCGAGGCAGAGACAGGTGAGGCCAGAACATTCACATCCCATGAAGCTGCTAGATTGCAGGACCTCATTTCACTCAAAGCGTAACAACCATGCGAGATCGTAAAGCCTGTGAGGCTACTGCCTCGTGAGGCTGCTAGGTCAAGATTCTAGACTCTGAGCTTTGAGTTCGCGAAACTAATCTACAAGGCTCCTACTAGACCAAATCATGAAGCTCTTCCATTCGCCTTGTGATTTCTTCACCCTACAATGCTTGTTGACTTGATCCGTTAGAATTTCTCTTTGTAACAAACAAGTTTCTTCCCAGAGACTACCATCAAAGTTTGTTCATTTATAATATTGTAACAAACAAGCTTTGAATCAAATAGAATCTCTCTTGGCATTCCTATTGTCTTTTTCCTCTTTTCATTTCTCTTGTTGTGCTTGTTTCAAGCCACAGATCCCCCAAAATCCTTTCACCTCCTTCTAGAGCAAAGGTCCAACGTCATCTCCTTTGCGGGTTGTAAAACCGAAAGGCTGGTGTTGGCACTATTTCATCTCTTGTTGTTTCAATGTCTTGTTGTCATCAATTGTCTTCGGTGAGACGAACATTGTTTAAGGAGCTCCCTTCGGTGAGACGAACATTGTTGTTTCAATGTCTTGTTGTCATCTCTTGTTGTTTCAATGTCTTGTTGTCATCAATGTCTTGTTGTTTCAATCCCTTGTTTGGATTAAAGCATCTGCCAAACTATTGGCTTATCTTCTCACCTATCTAATAGTTACACTCAAGTCCCTTGAAAGACATCTAATTTCCCTCATAGCTTGCCTATGAGTCCAAATCCCCATGCTACCTATTTGAACTTTGAAGCCACACTATAACCAATTTGGAGCTCCCTTCCACTTCAATTTGCTGAAGGCACAATTGTCTTGTCAATCTCAACCCTTATAATAGGGCTAGCACTTCAGCCTTTTTTTTTTGATAAATAGCTAGCACTTTAGCTCTTAAGAGAGTCATCCTCTTTTATGGGCACAAATTATAAAGCAACAACCTTCCCTTCTCTATCTCTTACCATTCCACTTATCCCAAAGGGCCTCGATTGCCTTGAGAAGTCCCATCAAAATTTATCTCTTATCATTCCTCCTAAAATCATGAAAGGAGAAATCCTTCAACAGATCAAAGGTTTTTAGCTAATGGACCACCTTAAAGAGACGTTATTGATTAACTCTTTGATTTACCCCGATCTTGAAAGATGTGATGTTGTGGGCAATTTCGGATTAAAGTGTCATATCCATTGTTAAATAAATATATTGAATTTGAGTTCATTAACTTAACTTTTAGAATGGTTCATTTTAATTGAATGATAATAATTCCATTTTCAAAGTTTTAAGTTTGAATTCTTAAATAGTTATTAATTTCTAGTCTTATAGTATTCCATTCCTTTGTTGAATTTCACTTCATTTGCAAATTACTCCATTGGATCGAGATATATAGATAATAAATATCCATCCATTGATGTTGATACCTTGGTTCACACAAGTGTATGTCAATATTTTTCCTTTTTTTATGATAAGAGATATGTGGTAACGTATAATTTCATTAAAATAGAAGTGCCCACACATAACTGGTGGCTGTACAACAGGAAATTACAATAATCAATAAAATAGACTACTTCCCCTTTGGTGTTTACAAAAAGATTTTCATAATCAAATAGATAGCTATAATCTGATCCAACCATTCTTATCCAAGCTGCTCACTAGGAAAACAGTTTGCCCACCATTTTTGGCCGCACATCCTCAATTTCACAGACATTGTCCTGAAAGACTCTTAAATTCCCCTCTGGCCATAATATCCAAAAACATTGTTCCTGAATAATTTTCCAAATGACTCTCCCTTTTGCTCAGGCCCTGGAGGTGCCACCGTTTCAAAAAGCAAACAGCCTAAACACTTTCACCCAGATGTTACAGTGAAGCTGCAATGCAATAACAAGTGATTCACAGATTCTTGAACCCTATTGCAAAGGACACATTCTGCTGAATCAATCCCCACACCTCTATTCAACAGGTTATCCTTAGTGACAATCTTATTTAAGTAGGAAGACCAAACAAAAAAAGATAGCTTTGAGGGAATTTATTCGCATCATATCATACCCATAGGAAACTTCTCTTCTTCCTGGGTCAACTTGTTATAAAAGGATTTTACAGTAAACTTCCTGGACCTCTCTTCCAACCACAGTCCTCTGTCTTTCTGCTAGGATCAATTTGCATATTACAAAGCTTCTGAAGCAAGCCTGTGAATGGTTCTATATCCCAATCATTCAAATATCTTCTGAGAAGCAGAATCCATACACATTCATCATTAGAATTCTGCATGGTCTGCCAATCTCACTTCCTTATTAACTGCTATCACAAACAATGTTTTAAAAGCACAGGGCGAAAAAAGCGCAAAGGCCATTTTGCATCCTAGGCACAAGGTGCAAGGTGAGGTGTGTTCCTTTTTGAAGAAAGGTGCAAAATATTAAAAAAACAAAAAAAAATTGCAAAAAGGCAAAAATATTGCAAAAATATATAATAAATTAAGAAATATTAAAAATAGTATTAATTAAAAAATCAAACTTTAATTTTAAACTAAATGTTTTGAAAAGCCTGTTAGCTCAAATTAAAATACATAAACATAACCTATAAAACACGTTCAAAGTGAAAAAATGCAAAAATAAAATAAAAAATAGCATACAAAACATATTCAAGCATGTCAAAACCTTTAATTTCATTATTTCTTTCCCAATTACACTATTTAAAATAGCTAATGTGATATTAAACATCTTTCATTCCTAATTCTACGAGCCACCTTTGTACCAAGACCCTTGAGGCAAGCTCATGTAATGGTCTTAAATTCTTGAACCCTACAAAAGAATGATTTTACAATTTTAGTTATCCTCTAAAAATATCCTTATATAGAAAAGAGCAGTAGGCACATCAGGTGCACCAGGCATGTGCCTCTTGAAAGTGCTGCGCCTGGGGCCTAGGTGAGGTGCATACCCTAAAATGTGCCTTGCCTGTGCGCCTTTTAAATCACTGATCACAAATAGCTCCGGGAATTCATCATTCAAGAGATCATTTCTGCACCAACAATCCTTCCAAAATCTTATCCAGATTTGTTTCACCTGCTTCACATTCCTCATTTCTTAAACCATATTTTGCTTGAATTACTCTTCCACAAATTATTCCCTTGTTACCCAAATCTCCAGTACCATTTGCCTAGTAAGTCATATTATATTCTATTGATCAGCAAAACAAGTCGTGATATATTGTTCAATAATAAATCTTCAATTATCTATTTTTATGTATAGATAAATGATAAATCATGTGCTTGGGAGTTCCTGACAATAAATAAACCAAGAATTTACCAATGACTGCAATTATAGAGAGACATTGAAAGTAAAGCCTACTAAGAAATATGTAGAGAGAGAGAGAGTGGAGCATAGCATTACTAAGAAATATTTAATGTCTTGATATGAAAGAACTAGATGGTATAGAACACAAATAAGTTTCAATGCAGACTTCAATTATGTCCCAGAATCAAAAGGATCATACTGCAGGAAACAAACAACATTAACTATAACTGGGTTTCTTTTATGGTGAAATGGATTATTTGCAGGTTGAAACAAATAGTGTGCATCAAACAAATGAACTAATGGAGATTACACACTTATACTCACTTAATATAGAAGTCGATTATAGTATCATTGATGAAAGTCTCTGGTTGTAATAGTTCAACATCTCTCTTACTAATAGAAACAGCATCAGGATCCCCTTTTGGATAGATAACATCTTCAAAAGGTTCATCAAAACTGGACATTCAGATCTATCAGTACATACATTCACACAATAGTATAAAAGCAATCTAAGAAAAATTCAACTAAACATCACATATTTTAATGCCATTGGTATAGGAAGAGTGCAGAATAATGTCATACTTTCACTTACTTAGGAAAGTAGTGTTTTGAAGATATCATGCTGTTTTGCTCTGCAAAATCTTCTTCCCTCACCAAATCAGTACTGCAAAGAAATTAATTTAACCAAAATTAATTAAAAAATAGACAAAAGAACTGTAGCTCAAGAATTACAATTCTGGCACAAGGAACAAGGAATTGCAAAGACAATATCCCTGTGTGCCATCTTCAGTGTTTTAAAAGCACAAGGCGCAAGGGCCATTTTGCGCCTGAGGCGCAAGGCAAGGCGCAATATTAAAAAAAAACAGCTAAAAAGCAAAAAAAAGCAAAAAAATCAAAAAATTATAAAACATAATATTAATAAAAATATAAACTTAAGTTTTAAAATAAATGTTTTAAAAAACCTATTATCTAAAATTAAAATACATAAATATAATATATAAAGCACATTCAAATGAGAATTTAAAAATGAAATCAAACATATAAAACCCCCACTCTCTTTTTTTTTCAATTGCATCAAGTAGCTAATGTGACATATTACATTCCTAATTCTATGAGCCACCTTCGTGCCACGCCCCTCGAGGCAAGCCCAAACAAGGCCATGTTAGGGTCTTAAATTCTTAGTTTTCACACAAAGAATAATAATTTTATAGTTTTAATTGCTCTTAAGAAGATATTTTATTTGGATGAATGAATGAACAACATTACCAAATAGGGAATTCTCGAAAAACTAAGAATTTAAGACCCTAACATGGCTTTGTTTGGGCTGGCCTCGAGGGGCGTGGCACGGGGGTGTCCGGAGGCGGAGCCCCCAGCCCAACGGCCAGACTCAAAAAAATGGAAAAAGCAGCAAATTTTCAAAAGGTGCATGCCTAGGTTAAGGCGCAAGGTGCACCAGGCGCACGCCTAGGCGCACCAGGCGTGCACCTTTTGAATGGGATGCGCCTAGGCCCTGAGTGAGGCGCCTACCCTAAAATGCGCCTCGCCTGTGTGCCTAGGTGCGCCTTTTAAATCACTGGCCATCTTGTACACTTCTTCCCTTATTTTGTACATTATTATTCATAAAAAGATAATAACCCAGCTAGTTTTATTCAGCAACTGGTTGCCAGAATTCTGCAGGAAAGATTGAAACTAAGAATATAACTTCATGATATAAATGACTAAAAAACTTTAAAGGACATTCATAGAGTGCAGGTATTGGAATAAGATCTTTTACACATTGATCAACAATATGATCTGTTTTATGCATTGTCCACATGTAAATTCCAGGGTGTAAATGTTATGCCTGTAGCAACTGAATATAAAACCAAGTTCAAAAGAAGAAACAAATTGCTCAAAAAGAAGAAACACAATTTTTATAAGGGCATAGGGCTAACATCTTTCCATCTCAAGCATTGTGGCCATATGGAATTCAGTTGCATAGAAGTTTGGGAAGAAACTGGCTGTTAAAGAAAAGGTTTACCCATTCAAAGGACATAAGTAAATCTACTAGGAATTTCTAATTAAAACCTTCCAATTGATTTGTCTTTGTTCTCAATCCTAGTGTCAGTAGCTGCAATGCCTTGGGAATGATTTTCTTGGGTATTTGTCTAATGAGGATGGGAGTGAGTGCCTCATTAAGTGCATTGAAGTCAAAGTTTTACATCCAAGGACAAGGATGGAGTGGCTTGAAGACCATTCTTTATTGAACAAGGCTTCGGTGGTCAAGTGGTTGTTGATGTTTGACAATGAATAAAACACACTATGGAGAGTTTATAGCAAGCAGTTACCATTGTTTGGAGAAGGATTAGCAGCTGCACCCATCACTGGAAATGCATCTACTATTTGGAACAGTATCCTCGGAATATAAATATCTTTAAGTGGAGCAATAATCAGGCAAGGAAATATACAGAACTTATGCTCCTTATGTAAATCTCATAAAAAGCCACCCCCTTGTTTATTGTTAGTGTGATTACTTGCTGAGTATATTATGTCATTTCATCTGCTTTTTTCTCATTCTAGTAAGTGTGCACGTGCTTTGCACATGGCAATTTTGGATGATGATGATGATTAGGGGTGCAACTTGAGCAGGTTGGGTCAGGTTGAAGGTCAACCCAGGATCAACCCTAAAAGTGCAAACCTCAGGCTCAGGCAAGGCCCAATCCAAGGTTAAGCCTAAGTTTATCAACCCAAGCCCAACCCGAGCTTAACCCAAGTCATTAGGTTGGGCTTAGGTTCAGGCTGGGCCGGGTTGGGTTAGTTGGGCTTGGGCGGGTTTGAAAGAATTTATGTACATATTTTTACATATTCATCTTTTAACGGGCTTTATGACCCAATTTAAAAGTATAATCAATTGAAAATATGTACAAATTTCATTTACAAATGAACATTTACATATTTTATACATATACACACATAGATAAATAGAAAAAAAAATGATTTTATATAAATACAATAGATATAGGTATGTATTTTTTTCGGGTGGACTAAGGTCGGGTCGGGTCCAAGTTTTATGGCCCAGGTGCACCCTGTAGCCTGAAAACTCAGGCCCAACCCATGCAAAAAAAAACTTGAGTTGGGTCGGGTCAGGCTCGAGTTGGACCCGCCCTTGGAGCTGCCCAAGTTGCACCCCTAATGATGATAGTAAATAATATGTTTCCAAAATTTTCTACAATTTCTTAAATTCCAATGTCTATAAAAATTATTCTTATTTTTGTTTAATATTATGAATATATGATATTAGAAAAGTGCCCAAATTTTTTCTACGATAATGTTAATGGGAGTGGTTGTTCAAATATAAGACTTAATGAGAAGGATTTGAATGAGAAAAGTGGTTGTTCAAATTACATTCTGTCCTTGCAATTAGAGAGGGACCAAATTCAAAAAATTGGGGTATTTTTTGATGAATAAAAATCGGGGTATTTTAGTCAAACAAAAGTTCCACACTCTCATTCGAACTTTTAATAGTAGTACAGATTTGATTTGAGTTGTTCTAGGAAGTATGCCCTCCCTTATCCCAGTATGGCCAAAGAAGAGCTTTAGCCAGAGAATTCATCCATATTGTCCACATGTAAATTCCTTTGGTCTTCCTCTTTAAAGGAATTAACATAGCAAATTTTCATAATGATTGGGCAAAGAAATTCTTTAATCTACTTAACAAAAAAGAAGAATTTCTTTAGTCCACTTCTTCATGCATAATCTATAGATCCTTGTAATTCATCACAAATTTTGACCACAAAGACAAATGCAAAAGGGACTTGCTCCCTTTCTCAATGCATATTAATACAAAATTTTAACCTTTATGTATAAGTTATGTTAATTTTCAAATTATCTTTGCTAGTTCTTTACAGGAGTTAAAACAAATCAAATTATAAGTTGTTCTTTGTGGAAAAATGCAACAAGACCATACTTGCACATTAATAACCAGTCAACACAAAGAACTCACTCAAGCACAACGTTCCAGATAGCCTTGTATCTTTCATTTAATGAAGTGATCTTTTCCTGTTTCTCAGACCAGTTAGGGTCAGAGAGCACAAAAACCAACTCCAAGATGTCTGGATGCAACATATAGCACAAATTTAGTATTTGACAAATACTAACTGAGAAGTGAAATTCTGAATGAGAAGAAATGAAATAAGTTCTGATATGGTCTTAATAGGACCCTGAAAATAGCATATCATAATTTCATATTTTTATCAGTATATTTCATAATTTCATATCAATGTGGCAGCAACTCAGCCAATATGAGAACAGCATAATGTTGCTTAGACCAACTCGGAAATAGTCCTAATCCTTGTATCTAATGAGGGAGAATTAGTACATAAAAGAAATCACTAATTTGTAATACATGAAAAATGATGTTGAACTTTTTAAACAATAATAAGGAAAACAGAGTAAAATCTCAATACAATGTGGCAGTAGAAACAATATAATAACACAAAAGAAACTGTTATTTTTTGGGTGGGGGATCCAGGAAAGTTCCTAGAATGGTATCTGTCACAATTGGTCTTCCTCAAAAAGAACAAGCCTGGTCTGAATATAAAACAGTTAGGGAAAGGATAGTCTAAGATGCTTGAAAGTAGCAATTCCTAGGTAGAGCTCGGAAGAAGGGGAATTGAGAAGCTTCCTCAACAAAAAGAAGGAATCAAACATATTAATAGAGATGTTTAGAAATTTCAGCATCGAAGATACAGTCAGAGATCAGAAATTTGTGGACTTATCTACTTTCTTTTTATCAGCATAGAAGATTTTATTAGTTCAATGAAAACGTGTAGTACAACAGCTTGGGATTTTCCAACAGCACTAAATACAAAACATTCATAGTAAAGCCAAAAACAACCAATGTCTATTAATCCCTTGCTTTACTAATGAATCCGCCAGCCCATTTGCAATTCTTCTAACCCAATTGTAGGTGTTTAATTCCTTTGAGAGACATTTTATTTGCCCCAAAAGAATGCCTGTACATCCAAGGGACTTGGCAAATGCCTTTTTCCCAAGTGATGACCAGTTTTGAGTTCCCCTCTACTGCCAAGAAGCGGAAGCCAGATTGCTTGGCTAATCTTAGGCTTTGTAAAAAGGCCATCAAATCAGCCTTCACAGAGTCTCCCACTCCAATAGGTCCTGATTACATAGCCACCACCCTTCCCGAGGAATCTCCGAATACATCCCCTATACCTGCCAACCCTGGATTGCCCATAGAATTCCCATCAAAATTCAGCATTAATGTATTGCTTAGTGGAGATTTCCATTCCATAACCAATCTGTCTTAATCCTTAGAAGATTGTACCACTTCAACCCATGTTATTATATCATTCAACGGGAAAGCTTGAAGATTTTCCATTGTCTTTACCCACTGTGCCACTTTGATCTTTATAATGTCTATTACTTTCTCCTTCGATCTACTAATTTCATTAAACATTCCTCCATTCCTTTCTTCCCATATAGTTCACACCATTGCTGCCCTAACTGCCTTCCACATAATTCCCTAACTTTTCTTCAGCTGCCTCAAAAAACTTGAGCTAAGGAGACTTACCACATCTTGAAGGGGGATCCACCTGCACCCAAAGAAAGAGCAAAAGTACTCCCAAAAAAAATGTACAGAAGGGCAGGAGATTAGTAAATGGGAGATGGTTCCTACTATCATAAGAGTAATTCCACTATTAGGGGTGCTCCCCCAAAAAGAATGATCAAGCTCATCTTCAACAATTGTTAGGGGTGCTCCCCCAAAAAGAATGATCAAGCTCATTTTCAACAATTGTTCATTAGGAAATATGGGCTCTTCAGGGATTCGTAGAGTGTTTTTCTTCTCTTTTGAAAAGGTAAACTATAGTTCTTTCATTTATATATGCAACAGATCAGAGTACATAACCATAATAGTAACTTATAGAATGATGCTTCCCATAGAGAGGCACAAGATGCAGCCTCAGTTACAATTCAGCCCAAAATAGATGCTCCATTGCTCCCTAGTGCTCCCCCAAAAAGAATGATCAAGCTCATCTTCAACAGTTGTTCATTAGGAAATATGGGCTCCTCAGGGATTGGTAGAGTGTTTTTCTTCTCTTTTGAAAAGGTAAACTATAGTTCTTTCATTTATATCTGCAACATATCAGAATACATAACCATAATAGTAACTTATAGAATGATGTTTCCCATAGAGAGGCACAAGATGCAGCCTCAGTTACAATTCAGCCCAAAATAGATGCTCCATTGCTCCCTATGCACTCCTTTCTTAGCTAAGTAATCAGCTATCCCATTGGCTGATCTCCTTTGCCAAATCACCCTTATAGTCATGTTAGTGGTTAACCATTTAAACCTTTTTACAGCTTCCCTATAAGTCCAAATTACAGTTTCCTGATCTGTCAGCCACCCGACTACCAGCTTTGGTCCCCCTCAATTATCAAGTTGTCCATGTTCAGCACTTCAGCTCTCTAGCAAACTGTGCTCCCTGCCATACAACTTGAAACTCAGCATGGGTGAAGTCCCCGACTAATACAGGACCTGAGTATAATGCAATTATATGCCCTTATGCATTCCTAAATACACCCCCTATTCCTTAAGGCCCTGAATTGCCAAGGCTGCTTCCGTCAAAATTTAGCATTATTTCAGGAGGTACCCAAGTAGAGCAAGGCCTAACTTTGACCTCTGAACTTTTTGCTATAGCTTCCCAATTCTGCCAGATATCATCAAAGGAGAATTAGGAAAATAAATCCAAGGTCTTAGCCTAGTGTATAACCCCACTAGCGCTACTTAAGAGTTAAGAAGGATTCCCAAATAGCCTCCTCAAGTCATTCCTATGCTTATCATTAAAAATTCGAGCATCTCTGTTCCCATACTGTCCACACCATTGCAGCCCTAGCCCATCTCTACAGGATCCTGCCCTCCTCTTAGATCATCTGAAGGTTGTAGGGTCAAAAGGCTACTGACCTACAAAGGCAAAGACCACCTACAACCAAATAGTATAAACAACCTTTCCCAAAAGCTTGCAACAATCAGGCAGGAGATTAGCAAGTGGTAACAACTCTCAGCATTAGTTTTGCAAAGGACAAACCAATTTAGGGGGAGAGACAAAGGAATAGTCTTCTTTTTTGCAGAGTGTCTATCGCATTTAATTTTCCATGATGGAATTCCAAACAAAGAGCACCAACCTTGGGTCGGGCAGGTTTTGACCAAACTTTTTTAGATGGGAACAACAAAGGGAGGAAGCCAAGCACAAAGAGGGAAAAAAAAAAGGAAGCACAAGAGAAGTTGTCCTTTGGGTGAGGAGTCCAAACCCTAAATTCTACTATCTCTAGTACATGCATCATATACCTAATAATGCTAGAAATTGAGTAAGAATGTCATATGTAGCTTTCCACAGAGTAGTCAAAGTAGTGCACTAAGATACACCAGCATCCCAACCCTTGTTATCACTTCAATGTATACTTCCCTCTCCATAGTCATCTCCACAACCACTTACCAAGGAAAGCCAAATTCTTCTTCAATAAATTACATATATCTAATCCCCCTTTCTCCATGCTCTTGCACACAATTTCCCATTTAATCAAGTGATCCTTCCTTCCTTCACCATGAATCCCACAAGAAATCCCTCATAATTCTCTCTACTTTCAACACCTCCCTTTGTGGCATCCTAAACGCTGATAGGTAGTAAAATGGCTAGTTTAGTAATGTGGATTTTATTAAGGTTATTTTTCCTCCTAAACAGATATAACTTTTCTTCCATACTGCTCGTGGGTTTCCTGAAGTGGGGCAACCTAAGGAGTCCGATTTTTGCACTCAACTTTTCCTCATTTAGATTTATCCCAGCAACACAGCTTTTCTCAAAGTTAATCTTCAACTTTGAGAGACACTCAAAACAGTTTCACTACCCAAGTACCCATTTTGGATTTCTTGCTTTTTGGGGTCCCCTTCTCACAGAAAATGATCATATCATCCACAAACTGAATGTGAGTTACTATTGTGTTGTTCCAACCAGTCATGCACCCTCTACACAATCCCATCCTATCAGGCTCTCATCATTAACCTACTAAGTGCATCTGCCACCAAGGTATAAAGAAAAGGTGAGAGGGGGTCCCATTGCCTTAGCCCTCTGCTATCTCGAAAGAAATCCTAAACCACACCATTCAACATTCACGAAAACCAAGTAGTGATAGGTTTCCAGACATCCTTCAATCCATCCACATCACCTTTCTCCAAACCCACAGTTTCTAATTATCTAGAGTAAGAAAGATGAATCTACCATGTCATAGGCTTTCTCAAGATCCATCTTACACAAAACCTTTCTTTCTTCTCCTCTTCAAATCCTCCCCACACCCATTAGCTATTAAGATTTGATCAATGATCTGTCTACCTTGAATGAAAGCCCTTTGGAACTGGCTAATCAAAGAGAGGAAGAGCTGCTTTCAATCTTAATGAAAGCACTTTTGCCAAAATTTTATAAATGCTCATCACCAAACTAATGAGTTTGAAGTCTTTAGGCAAAGAGGCATCCTCCGTCTTAGGTATCAAGGCTAAGAAAGTAGCATTAATACCCGGGCTAATAAAATGCTCATCAGCAAACTCCTCAAACATTGCCCAAAAGATTAAATTTAATAATTTCCCAACAATCTTGGTAGAAGTCCATAGTAAATACATTTGGGCCTGAAACTTTTGATTTGTTCATTGAGAACACAGCCCTTCTAATTTCTTCCAAACTAAAATCCCTCTCTAGACATCATGCCACTTCGTCCTCCAACCTCATCCATTCCAAACCCTCCACACTAATCCTACTATCTTCCTACCTTCTATAAACTACCATAAAATGATGCACAAAACACATAGCAATCTCCTCCTGATCCATCACAGTTTCCTTATTCACTACCAATTTTGTCAGAAAATTCTTTCTCCTTCTACCATTCTTTTTGATAAATAACCGAAGTTCTAGTATAGTTGGCCTTTGTTTCTCCTTCTACCATTTGCAATCGCATCGAAGAACTTAGTATTATCAACCCCCTCCTTTATCCATTTCTGCCTTGATTTTTGTCTCCAACAGATCTCTTCCCTTAAAAGCATTTCTTTCAGCTCCTTCTATAGGTTCCATCTCATCCTCCTATCCTCCTCATTTATAAGGCCCTAACTTCCCTTGTTGCCACATTGCTTAATTAGAGAAGTCATGCTCAGTTTTTCTCCTCTATTCTTCCAAAGTGATCTCTATTCCATGCCTTGATTCTTTCTTTTAGCCTTTGTACTTTCCTATGGAATCTAACTCCTTTCCACTATACTCCTCACAAATCCTCTCTCCACCATATCTCCACCTTATGAAAGAATTCCAGGTGAGTAAACCACATGTTTTCAAATTTAAACAAGGTAGGACCACTTAAAAAATCCTTTGTTCCAATCCTAAATGAGCAGTGATCAGAAGTAATCTTGGCAAAGCCCTAGCCATCAACATCCAATAATCTTCTCATTTAGTGCTAAAAAAAAAATCTATCCAACTTTGAGCAAACAAAGGAGGCTTGTACATTGGACCAAGTAAACAAGCTCTATTTAAGTGGGATCTCTTTTAGCTCACAAGTGTCAACAAACTCATTAAACTTCCTTATGCTAGTAATTGCTAAAGAACTGTTGATTGGAGTGTTTTGTTTCATTAGTAAACCTACTCACATTAAAATCCCCCCTATGCACCATGCATCATCCCAAAGACCTTTATGTAAAAGAGTTCCTCCCACATATCCTTTCTCTCTATAATTGTTTGGCCCATACACATTGGTCAAGACCCAAGTAAAGCCATCCCTGACATTCTTAAACTTCACTAAAATCAAGCAATAGACTGTTAGTTCTTCTATAGATTCCACCACTTCAATTCTCCACAATGTGACTATCCCCCACCCCCAAATGCTCCCCAAGAAAGTACCACAGTCCAACTGATATCTTTGGAGCTCCAAACACTCCTCACCTACCTTCTATCCATTTCTTCCGATTTAGTCGCTTACAACAACACTATATTTGGTCTCTCCCTTCTCAGTAGATCATTTATCATCCTCCTCTTCCTAGCACTACACAGTCCTTTAACATTCCAATTTCCAACTAATGATCTTCATGACAACTTAGTATCTGGTCAACCCAAACCAAAATTGGAACTTCTATTTTAATCCCTCCCTACTTCCCCCCACATCATATTTCAATCTCTCTACCTCTGTCATTTTTTTTCTTTCTTTTTTTCTTCTTCCCCCTCCTTCCTTTAGCGAACTTTAATATTTGCCACTTCCTTCAATTTCAACCCTACAATTTCTACAACTTCTTATTCTGTCAAAAATTCATTATCATTCTCCATATACCTTTCCGTTTCTCTTAAGATCTTCAAACCACTCACAAACCATCTTCCAAGTCCTCACCCCTTGATCCCACTCTTCATCAGCACTGTCTTTTCCCTCACCCCTCCTCTCTACTCCCAACCACTTATCTTCTGGGTGTGTCATAGGCAATGGTTGAAGCTGTATAGTATCTATCACAGGCACAGAGAGACCATAAATAGCCTTAAACCGAATGAAATTCATACCTGGAGAGTTGGTTTCAGAAAGAATGTTAGGGCCAGAAGAGCCTGGATTGAATTTCAACCTTAAGTTCCCACTTCCCAAAGGACTGGAAGTGGGCAAAAAGACTTGAGGAACTTGACCCTGAGAAACACTTGGACCCCTTATAGGTGTACCTCTGTTCTTACATAAAGGAGAGCTCACTTCTTTATTTCAATCCTCCTAAGATTGTGGAGCCCCAGGAAGCAGTGTAAGACCATTCGATCTGCGGTTTTGTCCCCTGCCACCAGAGTAGTCTTCTTCATTTTCACCCCCCACCGAGATCTCAGACACCAATTTTACAGTGTAGAGGAGTATAAGAAAAACATAAACAGAATCTCTTGCAATATACCACCCTCTACACCCAAAATGGTATGCCAATCATAAACAAAATCTCTTCATGAGAAGTCCTTGTACTCAGTAAGATACAAAACCAAATTGATCAAAAAAAAAGTAGGATACAAAACCAATTTATCAGCAGACTACCAAATTCCACATCTCATGACTCTTCTATTCCTTTCTTTTCAAATAGCCGAACAGGCAAAAGGAGGAGCATGACCCAAGTCAAAAAATGACTAATTTACATTATTGGAAATTAAATATTTGTCAACCAATGTACAATTTGACTATATATTAGTACCAGTTAACAGATAAGAACCCAGGACTTTGAGGTTAGACAGATCAAACTCCCATACCCAAACCAATGTAATGTAGTCTTCAGGTCATTTCGATCTCACCCTCCTTTGCAGGATAGAGAGGCCTGCATTCTTCTATTAAATTTTCTCTACAATAAAAGATCTTTATGTCATGATTTAGAAAAGAAGTGGAAATTACAAAAGAAAATCTTATGGTCCAAGCATTCAGAGATCTCCTTCAATCTCCAAATAACAGTTGGGGGCTGAACAAACAGAAATCCAGGTCCATGAAAGTACAGGTACTTATTGAGGGACATCAGGGAGATGAGAATTCAGGTGTGGTGGATCTCATGGGAGGAAAAAAACATAGCCAATGCATTGGCTAAATAAGGGATAACGAGAATTAATTTGTACCAGGGGTAACCAATGTAGAACCAGTGGATTTCAGGGCTACAGGGGTACCTGGATTTTGGTGGTGGTTGACACCTTTTGTACAGATGTACTCATGTTTTATAATCAACAAAACTTACTGTTGCTTATTAAAAAAACAAATATATATATATATATAGTAGTCATCTGATAGAAGGGTGAGTATTGAAACAGGTGGATATGAAAGTAGGCAAGGTTTGAACTACTGGAACTTATGGAGATGTCATCAATCTGCGTTAATGCAAACAAGGTAGGGAAGATGGAGGAAAGGATCAGAGTACTGACGGAAAATCAGGTAGGACGATTCGTGGGCATCAAACTGGATGTGGACAATGTCAAGTAAGCATCACTCAAATGGGGAAAGGAGAAGGTAATGGGAGTGAGAAAGCTAAATGGAGGTTTATTCCTGTTTATGTCTCATAGCTGGGAGATGGCAGAGAGGATTTTAAAAACGGAATTGAAGACAGAGAGGGAGTTCAATCTGAGGATTGGTTGGTGGTATCCGGTAGTAGGAGTGTTAATAGAGCATAAAAAGAAGAGATCAGTGTGGGTGGATGTGGTGGAATACCTCTACATGGTTGGAGTATTCTCATATTTGAGGAAATCAGAAACCAAAGTTTTTGAAATTTGATGATAGAAATAGAGCTTGGGATAGACTGGACATGGCAAGGCTGTTAGTGGAGGTGGAACTGTTAATATTCCACCCAAGCTGAATATGATCTTTGCAGGAGAAAAATACGAATTGAGATTGGTGGTCGAGGGAGAAGATGTTACGTTTCTGACCATGGTGCAGGAAGATATAAGAAAAGAGGGAGATCAAAGAAAACCAAGGGGAGGAGAGATTCAAGTGGAGGAGAGGAATGGAACAGAGGATAGGCAGATGAAACAACAAGATCAGGAGGATCGAGAGTTGGAGACGAAGACTCAAAAGGGTAAAAAAAAGTATTTTTTTAGGGTGGTGGGAAGAAAAGGGTGGAAAGGGGGACACATGGAGAATAAGGATGAAGGGAAAAGGAAAATGGACAAACCACGTATTAAGGGAGGAGGAGGAGGTGGAATGAAGTTGGAAGGTTTAAGTAGTGAGTTGTCGTTTAAAGAAAGTGGGGCTCATAGCATGAGTCGAACAGGTGTTAATTCTAAGTCTTGTTTGAAAGCTTTAGGAGTGACAAAAAGGGGGTATAATCAGAAAAAATAAAGTAAAGAGGGGAGATTAAGAAATTCAAAAGGACCTCAGGAGAACTGGGTTTATGGAGAGGGAAAAAATCAGCAGAGTTAGCCTTTGAGAAGTTTGAAAAAAAAAAAGGAAGAGAGGAGAAAAAGGAAGAAAGGAGAGTTTTGGAAGGGAACGAGTGAGGTTCTAAAGCAAGGAGGTGTATAGTAAGACCGAGGGGGAGGGAGATGAAGTTACTCAATTGGAACATAAGAGATCTGAGGGAGGGGAGAAGAAGGTCTCTGGTCAGGAATTTGATTAGAAGCCATAAACCAGAAGTGGTTTTGCTGCAGGAAACAAAGCTGGAGAACTTCGATTTAAAACTGAAGAATGAAATTTGGGGAAAAGGGGGAGGAGAGTGGGTAGTTCTTAAAGAGTTGGGGCTCTCAGGGAGTGTAGTAATTCTCTGGGATCCAGGAGTTTCCAGGAAAGTAGAGAAAGAGATTGGGGTATACTCGGTGTCGGTGTGCTTGCAAGAAGTTAACAGAGACTAGAGGTGGGGTATAACAAATGTGTATGGTTCGAATGAGGAGGGAGAGAGAGAGTGGAGTTTTGAGAGGAACTGGGAGAGCTAAGGCAGAGATGGGAGGGGGTTTTCTGGAAAGTACAAAGGCTAATCAGGTTTGGGGAGAAGCGGAGGAGCTGGAAGTATGGGTTTATATCATCAGTATTCTTTTCCATTCTATGTAATGGAGTCTCATCTGAATTTCCAAGCCTCTAGAGGGTTGAAACAAGGGGATCCAATTTCCCCCCTTGCTATTTGTATTAGCAATGGAAGTGCTGAACCTTCTTATGAAGAAAGGAGTTCAAAGAGGCTGGTTAGAAGGCTCGAAAGTGGGTTTAGCTGGTCTGTATATTTCTCACCTTCAATATGCAAGATGATAAACTCATTTTTCTGAATAAATTAGTAAATCAGGTGTTAAATCCAAGAGCTATTTTGGCAAATTTTGAGATGTAGACAGGGATGAAAGTGAATCTAGAAAAAGCCTCTTGATCGGAGTTGGAGATTTGAGTAGGGAGGATATGGAGAAGTTTACAGCCGTGCTAGATTGTAAGGTTGGGGCGCTACCTTTCTTTATCTTGGGCTTCCAGTTGGGCCTAATCCATCTGTTGAAAGCATTTGGAGGCCTCTTTTAGAGAGAGTGGAAACGAGGTTGCATAGATGGGAGGCTAAGTACCTCTCATTGGGAGGTAGAATCACTTATAAGGAGTGTTCTTTCAAGCCTACCAACTTATTACCTTTCACTATTAAAGGTTCCTAAGGAGGTGACTAGGAAAATTGAAAAGGTGCAAAGGGATTTCTTATGGGAAGGGATGGGGGTCTAAGGTGTGTAGATCAAAGGAGAGGGGAGGTTTGGGGTTGAGAAGGATAAAAACATTCAACAAAGCTTGGGTAATGCCGAAATCAGTCAAGGAATTGCTATGCTGTTGGAATGTGCAAGTTCTGGAAGTCTGTCCCTGCTGTTGTTTTTTGGTCTATCTGGACTGCAAGAAACAATAGAATCTTCTGTAACGAAGTGAAGATTTCAGAGGACCTTGTACACTCTGTTAATAAACTGATTTCTTGGGTCTCTGTGAAAGCTGAGTTCAAAAATCTGAATATAACCGAGTTGTTACGATCCCATTCCCTTTGGAGTCTGTAATCTGATCTGCTTTCCTGGCCAATCTCAGAGCGGCTAGGGAGCTATTGTACTATTGCTTGTTAGTTCTAATAAACCTTTATCTTACCTTTCAAAAAAAAATTCAACAAAGCTTTATTAGGGAAATGGTTGTGGTGATTTGGACAGGAGAGAGAAAGGGAAGCTCTATGGAGGAGGGCATGGTTTAAATGTCCCTAATTTCCCTAATATTTCCACGACATATTTCCATTTCCATGGATAGCGACACGAAGTTTTACCAGAATCGACATATCCCCCAATGAACACTACCAGAACTATGTGGAGTACAAGAGATAGCTTCAACGACAAATTTCTATCTCCACTTCCATGGGTAGCGACATGAAATTTTTACCGGAATTAACATATTCCCTAGTGAACACTACCAGCACTATGCAGAGAACAAGAGATAGTTTTATAATACAAGTTGGTTTCAATATTGTAAATATGTGGAGTAACAATGTTATTGTCTGCCTAACTTACATGACTACCACTTTGAGCTAGCTCAATATTTCTTTTGAACATGAAACATGAAGTTATATATTAGTCTTTATTAGTGTAATAGATATTTGATTGATCTATTATGACCATTTACATTTTCTATGGTTCAATTTTTGCTTTAAATCATTCTATCATGAAGTTTTGAGTCTATAAGTTTAGAGGACAACTTCAGAACATAAATATTTTATCTATAGCCTTAGTTTCTTAGCTTTGTTTAAGGATTTGGAACAAGATAAAAAGGTGTGCATATACTTCTTTTATTATAAAATATCATTCTTTATTTTTGCATATTTTACAATGTTTCCACCATGCCTATAATTTTTACAATATATCCATACTTTCGACATTTCCAACATGTTTCCTATATTTGGAGGAGGGTGGTGGTTGTGAAATATGGAGTGGTGAGGCTTGAGTGGGAATCAAGCAAAGTAAATGGGGTAAGTGTTGGAAAGGAATTATGAAGTTTAATCAGGAATTTGGGGGCTTGATTAAGTTCAAAGAGGGAGATGGACCTAAAGTAAGGTTTTGGGAGGATGAATGGATTGGAGTGGGTAAACTATGTGACATTTGCCCAAGACTTTATAGATTGCCTGAATAGCAAGTTTAAATATATCAGTGCTATGAAGTGGAGAGGGGCGCAGCTGGTTTGGAATCCAAAATTTAGAAGGCCTTTACTTGATCAAGAAGTGGAAGAGTGTATTTTTCTGTCGGAAAATTAGAAAGTTCCAGCATTTCTATATCTACAGGTGTTCTCAGTAAAGTCAAAGCGGGTAAACTTGGAAAGAGTGCAAAGATGGAATGTTCTCAGTGAAGTCATTTTACACGGCGTTAGTTAGAGATAATCTGGGTTCAGTGCAGATAAATGGTGTGGCGGGTAACCCGGTACCTCCAAGAGTGGAAGCATTTGCTTGGCTGGTTGCTCATGACAGTATTCTCACCACTGATCACTTGAAGATCAGAGGTTTCAACTTGACATGCTACTGTTACTGGTGCAACATGGATGAGGAGACAGTTCTTCACTTGTTCTGTTCTTGCAATGTGGCGTACTTTATATGGAAGTTCTAATCCTTCTTTTTTGGAGTGAATTTTCTTCAACCATCATTTCTGGCAGAAATTTTCTCCAGGTGGCAAAACTTAGAGGAAGCAAGAAAACCAGAATCTTGTGAAGCTGCATCCCATTTGCGGCCTGCTGATCTCTATGCCTATGGAATGAGAATAATATAAGACTGTGAGGATAAGTCGAAGAGCATTGATCTTTTGGTAGCAGAAGTGGGTAAACTTGTAACAGATTGGGTTTTAGCCCTTCTGGATTTTGACCAAGCCAACAGATCTGATTTGTTAGAGAATTTCTGGAGTGTTCTCGAACTGCAACAATGTGGATTTATTTACAGTATGAGTTGTTGCTTTTTCTAATTTGGTGTGTCATCTTGACAAACAACTGCTATAAAATGTATCTTTATTTTATTTTAACGAAAGTGCTTTTCTTTATCCTTCAACAAAAAAGAAAGGTCAATCAAGAAAAATCTAAGAACATAGAGCAGACTTTATTTCATTCAATTGAATGAAGTGGTGGCAAAGTGGAAATTGTAAAGCTGGATTGACCTGGAGTTTCACGTCCACTTTCATCTCCTAGTGAACCAGTTGATTTTAGACAGAGCTTAACCATAGCTGTTTCAACCTGAAACCACCCATGTAAGAAGCAACAAATTATTTACTGTAAGCATACATAGCATAACAGAACAATGAACTCCCAATTTATTGTCTCAAACCTACCCTTCCACACCAATGAGACTCAATATCAATGATGTCATCAATTGCCCATTCTTTGTTGCCATATGCAGTTGAGCTCTCAAACTTGATGCAACTGCAAGAAAAAATTAACACAGATTCTGTACAATATGCATCCCCATATGTAACATAGTCAGGGGAAATAACAACATCCATATTTATAGGATCCTGCAAATGACACCAGAATTGAGAAAACAAAAACGAAAATCAAAACACCATCTAAACCTTTCCAAGATGGGAAGGATAGACATAAAAGGTTATAGAATACAATGCATAGCAATAAAATAATCAAAAGCAAGTGCAAAAAATAAGGAAACCATTATACAAGCACATCAAATATTAACTTTAATATACTATAATTAGCTTATTCCATTCCCTTAGAGAAAATGGGAGCCTATATTCTCATTGGTACTGGATGAAACCTAAGGCTCAGTCTGGAAAGAGTGCAAATACAAACACATTCAGTGCAAAACCTTGTATACAGTATCTCTAGACCTTGTATTTGCACTGTACATGTTTGTATTTACACTTTTCCCAAGCTGAGCCTAAAACGCAATTCAATAAAAGCAGTAAAAACAACCATTGGTACATTGGGGATATAGATCCTTTCTTATGTTAATTACCATGTAGCCATAAAAGGTTATAGAATACAATGCATAGCAATAAAATAATCAAAAGCAAGTGCAAAAAATAAGGAAACCATTATACAAGCACATCAAATATTAACTTTAATATACTATAATTAACTTATTCCATTCCCTTAGAGAAATGGGAGCCTATATTCTCATTGGTACTGGATGAAACCTAAGGCTCAGTCTGGGAAGAGTGCAAATACAAACACATTCAGTGCAAAACCTTGTATACAGTATCTCTAAACCTTGTATTTGCACTGTACATGTTTGTATTTACACTTTTGCCAAGCTGAGCCTAAAACGCAATTCAATAAAAGCAGTAAACACAACCATTGGTGCATTGGGGATATAGATCCTTTCTTATGTTAATTACCATGTAGCCACCCTATTTGGCTTGAGCATTTCTTATAGGCAGCCTCTCTATTCTACCTTCAATTTGCAGAGTGCTTTATTATCTCACTGACAATATCCCATCCCTGCAAAGATGGTTGTGCAAATTATGAGCGCTGGGTTTAAATCCTTTGCAGAAGTTGTGGCACAAAAGTCGAAGAGTCAGCAACAATCAGAGAGGAATTTGACTCTAAATGGCTTGAGAAACATGCAAAACCCTGGGGTTTGCAAACTGGCTTTTAAACCTACTGGCTCGAGTTCAAACATGGCCCTATTAGCTCAGCGCAAGATAACTTAAACACTCATGTGATCTTGGCTGAGAATCAAAAGCCTTTAAAACAAAATCCAAGTCTATCATCTTCCTTGTTGAGATGAACGAGATCATCTACCTTTCATTGGATTCCATACCAAAACCAGAGTACCATTATCTTTGAAAAACAAAACCCAAGGAATTCATGATTAGGATGCCAAAAGTGATGAAGGCTGGGTAAGCTGTGATTATGACTCTGATGTCAACTCAGATGAGAGTTTAAGTATTGGAAGTGTGGATCTACATAGCAAGGATTTTCTAGATGGTGATGAAATGTTGGGAACGAAGGTCCTTTTTATTAGAGAGAGTGGGGACAAAGCAGTTGAAACTGTCAAGCTACGTGGTAAAGCTTCAACAACCAGCAAGGAAAACAGTAATGCATTTTGCAATGGAGATTGAGACAAGCAGGAGGAAGCAGATCAATTGAAACCTGATGTGGGAATCCCAATGCTAAATCGAGAACAAACACAGGATGTCTGCAAGAAAGTAGTATCTACTCGCCAGGAGTAGACTGCAGAGTGAAGTAAACTTAGTAGCAAAAAACAACTAGGTTCCTCTGATACAGTGTTATGCTTCTTTTGGGACCTCCCACCCAACAAGCTATATCTTAAAGTGGTCTACACCAAAGTTCTGATCAGGGATTTGATGAGTGCTTTAACATCTCTGTTCCGTTGTCTGCAAATATCCAAACCCCTCTACAGTCAGGTATGAATGTGATTTCATTTTTGGGTACTGATTGCCTTCTCTTTCCTGGTGCGATCCAGCATCCCAATCACTTGATGTCACTATTTGCCTAGGAAGGCCAAGTGTGAGTTTGGAAGGGGATGTAGAGAATAATGAGATTCAAAGGAATAACAAGGAGGGGGAGAGATTGTGGCAACTAATTTTGACACATTTTCAAGAACTGAAGAGTAAGGAAGTGGAGGCTATGGAGGAACAAGAGAGAACATTCATAGAAGGAATGGATCAGGCTGGTCAGGTTCTGCCCCAGGTTGGCAGAAAGGGGAATAATGAGAGTAACTAAGTAAAGCAGTCCAGGAGTTTGCAGCAAGCATTGGGGTTTAGGTAAACACACCCAAACAAGCAAATGTATATGTAAGTGGTGGGGAAGGTAAAAGAAAGAAAGAGGAAATTGAGCGAGGTGGAGAGATTGAAGCTAGATGTAGATGGGCACAAGGAATTCAGTGGGAGAGGAGAGAGAATAGGTAGTGAGTGAAGAAAGGTAGAAGGGAAGTAGGGCTTGTAATAAAAGTTGAAAATGAAAATAATAAGCTGGAATATTAGAGGTCTTGGCAGCACTAGGAAAAGGAAGTTAATTAGAGAATTCATCAAGAAACAAAATCAGGACATGACAATGGAAGGCTTTATCAAGCTTTTTTTCATCAGCAAGAAAAGAGTAATTTTATTAATAATTGAGAGAACTGAGAACAAGTTACAGAGTTAAAGGTAGAGCGCAAGATTGACAACCAATGCCCAAGAGAGAATTACAATAAAGCCTAAAGTAACTGCCGTCTATAGACCCCCTGCTTGGCTAATGAGACGGTCATCCCATTTGCAGTCCTTTTTATCAAGCTCAATTTTGATGGTAGTGGTAGGGGAAATCCAGGACCTTTAGGAATTGGAGGAATTTTTAGGGATGAGAGAGGCACTATTGTGGCACTTTTCTCAGCTCCTACTGGAGTAGGCGATTCCTTGAGAGAGGAGGTCATGGCTGTTATGGAAGGGGTACGAAGAGCAAAAATGATGAATATAAATAAGTTAATTATTGAGGGAGATAATAAATTGGTGGTGGAGTGGTTGAGGAGTGGGAAGGCAGCACTATTGCAGTATAGAAACAAGCTAAATAAGTTCCAGTGGAATACTAGAGAGATGGAAGTGAGATTTCAGTGGGTTCAAAGGGTAGCCAACAGCATGGTTTTGGCACAATTGTAAGGACAGTTGCAGGGAGAGATAAAGGCTTGCTATCTCTCCCATAAATACTCGTAATCTGTACCTTCTAATCTATATTAATAAAATGCTCAGTTATTGATCATAAAACAAAAATAACTTTCTTTGTCTCACTATAAAATTTTTTATAAGTTTCAACATTGTTCATGTCCCTTTTTTTATTGTTTTATTCATATCCCCATTTCAATTAAAACTTGCGACACATGAAGCATGAGAATTTTTCCCTTATCACATGCTCAGATATACCATTGATATTCACAAGAAGGTTTAGAGGGTATGCTTGATTATACTTATACATATATACACACATATAACAGGGGCCATTACTTGGTTCAATGGTAAATCTTTTTTTTTTTATCAATATGTTCAATGGTAAATCTTGGGCTGACAAGAATGAGAACATGGGTTTTGGTGGGGTTGAGGTAGGGGGTCGGGAGAAGTGTCTAGAGGAAAAGAGTTAGAGCAGGAAGGAGGACAAGGAGAGAGGGAGTAAGGTACAAGAAGAAATGGGCATAATCCAGAATGGATAAGTGGAAACAAGCAAGTTGGTAGAGAGAGAGGTGACAGTGGGGAAATCCCTGGGGCTTTTCTTCTGGGGAGGAGAATATATTGCGAGGAAAGCTTTTGAGCAGTTTGAGAAAGTTAGAAGGGAAGAGAAAAACAAAAGGGAGGAGCGAATTGAGAAGAGTAGAGGTTGGAACGAAGAAGAGGGAGAAGAGGTGCTGGGTGAGGAATCGTGAAGGGTCGAAGCCCAAATTTTGTAAAGGAACTAGGAAGAGGAGGTAAGGACAATGGTGAGGAGGTACCAAGGTAGCAGGAAAGGAAGGATAGGTTGGAGTGGTTTCTCTATTTTCTATGCTGGGTCTTTTGGAATGAAAGAAATAGAAGATGCTTCAAATATATGTCAAAAGTTTTGAGGTGCTTGCAGCCCTGGTTGGAATATGGTAACAAACTATAAGTGCTTTTAGAATTTGATCGAAGTAGTTGATCAGATATGGAGAAAATTTTGGAATGTCCTTGAAATTCCTTAGTATGTTGTGGTTTGTATTGGTGAGGTATCAAGGTAGCAGGAAAGGAAGGATAGGTTGGAGTGGTTTCTCTATTTTCTATGCTGGGTCTTTTGGAATGAAAGAAATAGAAGATGCTTCAAATATATGTCAAAAGTTTTGAGGTGCTTGCAGCCCTGCTTGGAATATGGTAACAAACTATAAGTGCTTTTAGAATTTGATCGAAGTAGTTGATCAGATATGGAGAAAATTTTGGAATGTCCTTGAAATTCCTTAGTATGTTGTGGTTTGTATTGGTGAGGTATCATCTTGTCACCTCTCGAATTGTATTTTTTCCTTTTAGAGAGAGAGAGAGAACATGGGTTTCGGTCTGAGAGCAGCCACTTTGTGCAAAAAGAAAATGTCAAAGGTTAGGTCTGTCTCCACTCCACCCCTCCCAAGACCTCAAATAGCTGGGACCAACTCTTTTTATCAGTAACAATCCAAATTTTATTGATTTCTATAAACAATGTGTATAAAGTATGGTCTAAGAGAAATCTGTGTAGATTAGCAAAGCTACCTATACCCTAGTTGTTTTATATGGTAGGTTCCCTAGGAACCTCCCCTACAACATTTGAGATCTATTAACCCCTTGCCTAGCTAAGGCATCAGCCATGCTGTTTGCATTCCTAGGCACCCATTGGAATGTGACCATCATTTCTGCAGCCAGCTTATTAACTACCCTTAACACATTTCTGCATGACCATGTTCCCTTAACACATAGCTGAGACTAACATTAGGTAATGGCCTTTTTTATATATACGTCCATATAATGAGACATGGAAACAGAGTAAAGATAGTGGCATAAAAGGTGAGACAAGGAGGCAAATATCACACTGGACTGTGATTTGAAACTTTCCATTCGAGGTCCTCAACTCACCTGAACAATGTTTATCTCTTATTTTAGTTAATAATGTTTAGAGGCTGACTATGATACCAAAAAGGCATGATATCCAAAAAACTTACAAGTTACAACCAAATCAACTGGAATCATAAAAATGGTAACAAATCAGGTCATATTCATCAAAATTCAAGGAGCTTTGATTGGTCAAAATTCTGGTATCATACCTTTTCAGAATCATAGAATTGCCTAATGTTTATCTCATACATACATATATAAGGTATAACAGGTGTATACTGATGTTGGGTACAAGCTAATTAGATTTTCCCTTTTCTCTACGTCTAAAAACGCAAACAAGAAAACATTTACCATTTCCCAACCACCAGAACAATGATCTGAAACTGGCTCCTCACAGGAAACTGCAATTTAGAAATATGTAGTAGTAAGAATGATGAGATCCAGTAAAATACATACCAAAGGATAAGCAAAGGAATTGCAATAATGTCAACCGGGATAAAATAAAGAGATAAAAACCTTCATTCTCAACAAGATCAGGGGAAGTTGGTGGTGAACAAGATTTCATGCTATTATCATCATCTGATAACACATCAACTGGCTCGCCCTGCAGAAGTTCCAAATAGATTAGATAGTGAGGACCTCCAAAATTGACATCTAGATTCATCTTACAACTAAGGAGAGGAGGAAAATCAAATACATTGGATAAAGGCTTCAAATGTGTGGAATCAAACAGTTTGTTTCCAGATGAAGGTAACCCCAGACTCAAAGGTCTCACTGGAAGGGAGTTTAAACCAACAGAAAGACTTTTGGGTTCATCATTATCTGTATTATTGCAATTAGGTGGTTCATAATTCATAGAATTCGACGCCAGAAGACCATCCAAGCCAGAACTTTCTCTTCCAATGGCACAGTCAACTTCAGCTACATCCAAAACATGTGAAATGCCATTGCTGCATTTTCGATCACTATCACTTGCATCAACTTCTACACATGAAGCATTACTGATTTCTGTCTGTTCGGTATTAGTTCCTCCTGCAACTAAAGAAAGGTTCATAGATATAACAATATCAGAGAAAAGAACAAAACATACAACTGATACACATTAAGATGCTGGCATTAAAAAATATACTCATATGGATATAAAGCTTTGCTTCCTTTACAGCTAAGAGTAACCTCTTCTTACATAACTCAGACCTATGTTCTGTGGACAATTGGACATGGATACAGGTTTCACATTCCAACACATACAGACACAGGGAGTTGGCCACAACAAGCCCCCAAAATCTATAAAAATAGACATGGCTGTATATACAGAGGCATATCATGTCAGTAGGAAGGTCTGTATGCATGTTCTTCTGCACTTTGTATTTTACCTTTTTTTATCATTAACAAGATCAATAGAGCTTTATTGGACCAAATGGAGAAAATAAGTAGAGAAGTACAATCACCCAACAATCAGCATTGTTAGACTCAAAAACTTCCAAAGAGAAAGGTTAATAACACATGTACAGAGATACAATGCAGCTTATCTAACCTGGGAAGGTTGCATTCCAATACAAATCCCCACACCATATCTTGCAATGCCATCACTTATGGAGTTTGCCAACCTCCAGATCCACATGAATGAGATGTTCACATTAGAAGCCAGAACTCTGATGGTCTGACCTCTCACAGTGTTTAAACCACCATGGACCTTCACTATTATCTCTCATCCAACCAATTACCACCTAAGAGTCTCCTTCACTATTATCTTACAGCATAGTTTTCAAGGCGTCTAGGCGATTCTGGGCAACACTGGGGGTGCCTAGTCGCCTAGTCGCCTAGGCAATAAAAATTTTATAATATAAAAAAACTGACTTTTGGCTAGTTTCCTAGTTTTATATACCATTCAGCATGTATGTTAATTGAAAAAAAAAAATAGCAATTCTCTTTATTAAGAACATTAAATTTCCTCTAAAAATGTGGCAAATCATCACATCTAAAAGAGAGAAATATTTTACATATATTAGTTTCATTATTTTCAAAAATAATACTACTATGATAAGTATTTAATAGAGCAAATTCATATTAATTAGCAGCTAAAGAAGGTTATTAACTTTATATGATAAATATTCAAGATGGAAAGCAAAATAAAAAAAAAACATGGAGTTTTTGTTTTATTTAATTAGAGAGAGAGACTAGAAAAAAAGAACTTTATTATTCTATTCTTTCTTTCCTCTTTCTTTTCTTTTCTTTCTTTCTTTCTTTTTCTCTTCTCAAAACCCTTTGATCTTTTAAAATCCAATAGTAAAACATTAAAACAAAGTATAATTGATATATAGCATATAATAAAATGTATCAACACATACATTAACAAGATACAGCAATACAAATGATATTATAAAAGGCGCCCGCCTTGTCGTTTTTGTCACCTAGGTGGGTGCTTAGTCGCCTTGAAGGGCGCCTAGTTGCTAAAAGTCAAGGCATTTGGGCAAGGCGCCCAGCCAAGGGTGCCTAGTTGCCTAAGCGGGCACCTAGGTGACGCCTTGACAACTGTCTTACAGACCAAGGTAAGGCTGCGTACAATTGTCCCTCCCAAGACCCAGCATTGGTGGCAGCCTTGTGCACTGGGCTGGCCATTTATTCTCCTTTCACCCTTACAATTTGAACACTTGCATCTCTAATAACATCAGCTCCTGCAGTAGCGTTAGTGCCTTTATTTCTTCCCATGGCAAGTGTTACATGGACTCTCTTAAAGGAATTAATTGTTCGTGATTGATGGACATACATCAGATTAGGGGTGCAATTGAATCAAGCTTTAACAAAAAGTGCGGACCCGAGTTCAAATCTTAGGGTAAGTTCAATTGGTTACTAGAACTTGAATTCTGCCAATAAAATATTTGGCTCGAAAGCTCATGAATATATATATATAGAGAGACTATAAAAATGTATCTTATAATATATATATATATATATTGTAAAAATACATTACATATTAGTTTTTATAAAATATAAAAATATATTAGTTTTTCAAGCTTTTGAGCCAAACTCAAACTTATCAAATATTTAGTCGAACCAAACTCAAACTGGAAAATATAGTTTTAATCTAACTTGAACTCAAAGATAAGAGCATTTTAGTCAAACCGAGACAATACAAGCTGAAGTTCAGCTTGGCTCAGTTCGACTGTATGCCTACATCAGATACTGACACTCCATGGCTTATTAAAGGACACTTTTTTTATCAAACTATTAAAGGACACTTATACATAACATTTTCCTCTTTCTCAAATTTATTTGAAATAAAAGAACATGTAATGTACATGTTGAATGTCATTTTCTTATAAAATGTTTCTTAGTAACAAAGACAACGTTTTAGACCATTTTTATGGATATATGATGTTAGAATTCAATAAACATGGACTATAGGTTAGATGATTGCCTTATCAACATGAATGTTGTAGCCTTATAAGCCCTAGATAGGCTGAATTATTTAAAGTTTAAACATCATGAGCACAACAAAAAAAAAATACAGTAAATTACCCATTCAACAACAAATTTAAGGTCAATTGACTCAATTCATCAAAACATATCAACAGGCCAGGTGAGTCCACGGTTCAAAATTTCACAAAACATAGCAGGTTTATTGTATTGTATCAGCTCCCACCTCAATACGTGAAATATTAAATATCTTAAAATCTTAATGTCTTCATGGGGTAGGCCTTGCTAATACCATATCCCCTGTAAAATTTTGAAAAAAAAAAAGAAAAAACACAAGGCTCAAAATATCGATACACCCCGATATGCCAGAACATGCATATATGGAGTTTTGATCAACACTCTTGCTATTTCTTTTTAGAATTTTATAATTTTACAAGGGGCCGGTCTTAGTAAAGCCTACCCCCTGAAAACATTAAAATTTTAAAAGATTTAATATTTCAAGTATCAAGACAAGGCCAATAAGATATGATACACCCAAATATATGACGAAATTTTGAACCTTGAAAACAAATTAAAAAAGAATAGCATGTGTGTTGGTAAAACCCCCAATACGCACATTCCAGCGTATCGGGGTGTATTGATATTTTGAAACTTGGGTGAGTTGCACCTAGGATCTGAGATGCACCCCAGTAATTCATCCTTACCCATGAACCTAGGCATTACATTTAAGATACTGGAAAGATTATAGAAAGACCAGCATACAAGGACTCAAGGAGAGAAGTGGTGATTGGGAATTCGTCTCTGCCCCCTCAAGGAACAATAAAGCTGAACCTCAAGAAATGCCCAATGGAGAATCTAGGAGCATCAAGAGTACAAGGTACCTTCAGAAACCAGGGGGCATTATTTTTGCTTACTCATGCCCCACAGGCACAGGAGACTTCATAATAGTAAAGAACATATTTTTATTTCTGAGTTTTTTATGTTCCCTATAGGTTTGAGATTTTGAGGTGGAAAGAGATTCTCAAAGTGGTGATAGGTTGGATGAGGAGTAGAGGAGAGAGCCTATGGACTTTTCATCATTCATCAATCATTAGCCTAAACATTAAGAACAGATTGAATTGTGTCTCAAGATTAGCTGGTGCGAGAGGATAATTGTATTGGGGATCCTAAACACCCAAGTTAGCCTGGGAGAAGTGAGTCGTTCTGAGTTCCTTCTATTCTCCAAACGAGAGCTGTATTGCTTTCTGTTCTGTGGGGAATAATACTGTTATGTGCCTTAGGAGAACTCACCCCTAAAAGCTAGCTGTTAGAGGGAGGGAACCCAAGCACATATATACCCCACAACAGCATCCCATTCTACCGATGTGGGATACCTCACATTAGCATCCCATACTACCAACATGGGACAAATGGATCGTAACAAATACCTGAAGAGTTAGCCAACCCCGCTGGCGGGCTTCTTCAAGTAGACGCTACTTAGGATACAATAAAGTTTTCCACAAGCACTCTCTTTATAATGAACGATATCTGAACTGATTTGGGACAGTATTCCGATCGTATTCCAAACAACAACCCAAAAGTAAGGCAAATGGGCATGTATAAGACACCCACGATCTTTTATATGTATTCATAAAAATATATTGGTGAACAACCTACCCCTATTCAAGGTAAGAGGAGCAGAAACCGATCGATCATGACAAGCGGATAGAAACATAATATGGGAGCCAAAATCCAAATACAGTGGAAATACAAGGGGTTAGAATTTGGAACTTACAGCATTGGAGGAACTGATACTTCGTAACTGGAGGAGTGACGGTGTCGGAGTTATTAAATTTCCCCATGAATCGTCCAGATAACGATTCAATGACCTCGTCTTCTTCTTTGAAATCGAAAACCGTAAGGTCTTTGCGAGAACTAGAAGAGCTTTTCATCACGCATAATAGAATCAAACTATGCTGTTAAACCACTGAAAAAGGATTGGTCGTTCACCTATAAGTGCCCCTCCACTCCGGAAATCGACGATCTGTATTAAATTCAGGCCAGACTGTGGAGGTTCCACAAATACGAAATCACCGGAAATGAAGTCCCAGATGTGACGGGAAAGGTAACCCGGCGACGGGTCGAGCCCATTGGTGTGCCCTAATTTATATGATGACCGAGTAACGAAGAAATCGTTTGGTTGGGCTTTCTTTTTTCAGTAATAGCCTGAAGACTTTGGCTGTTGATGGCCCAAGTCCATGAGGCCCATGACTACTATAGCCTAACCACGGCCCACGGGTGGGATTGGATGGGTCGATTGGGCTCTCTTCCTGAATATGTAGAAGTGGAAAAGCTACGCTACTGAAACGTCGCGGAGGGCGGAGGGCGGAGCAGCGCAGTATACGGGCTTTCGACTTTTCGATTACAAATTACAAAACGACAAAATTTAGGGTTGTTTGGTACTTGGTAGTACGACTGCCGGTGGAATCCGAAGTTCGATAGATATCACCATATCAGGTCTGATGATTTTTATTTGGATAATGAGATAATCTATTTACAAAAATCGTGGTTTGCAAAACCGGATCGGATCGGTTTCGTTTTATCTTAGTATCGCTATTTTTTCAAAAATCGTTGATTTGGTCAATAAATTGCTGATTCGGACATTTGAATTTTGAACCGGTTACGGTTTGACCGGTTTTATTTTTAAATTGTTCTGTCAGAATGGACCATCTATTTTGTTTAAGTGATCGAACTGTTTGACCTGAAAATCATACTCCTAACTGATTCGTTTTTTAAAACCTTGACAAAAATAGAATCAAATTCTTTTTTTTTTCTTTTCATTTTTTAGAATTTTACACAAAAGTAAAATCTAAAAATAAATAAAATTTTGTAAGGTGGGGTAAGGTGAATTTTTTCCTATTTTTAGGGGGGGGGGGGGGGGGGGGGTGATATGGTTCATAGTGTTTTACCTTTTACTAGGGACAAGTGATAAGATCCAAAAAAAAAAAAGTTATGGATGGGACTTTATAATTTGAGTTTAAATTGGCTCCCTACACAGTGAGCCCAACGTGCGCCCCATAACTTGACAAGTACAAGAAAACAACAACCAGTGTGCTCAAACAAGAGGGTAAAGGACTACGTCATAAACAAAAATGAAGATGGTGACCTTGACATAGAGGGTGTTGAGGATATTGACACAATTGTAGTCGAGTTTTCTGAGGATTTGAGTGCGATTAAGGAGGTAAATACATGTTAATTTTTCTTTTTATCTGACACTTTAAATTTATCTTATGTTCAGTGTAAATTTGTAATCCTTTATTGCTTGTAAAATCGAAAAGTTTTGACAATAATGGGTGGGAAAACTTCATGGGGTTGAAGGCAAAAAATTAAATGCTGAAAACAATGCATTCTTTTGCATTAGTTGTTCTAGGGTAATACTAAAGGAAGGGGTAACAAGGGTTTTGGTCCAAGTTGACTTATTTGTTGCTCTCATTCTATAAAATCTATGGGCAATTTCAAAGGATATAATGTCCAAGAAAAAGAAAACTGAAAATTAGAAATTGGAAGAGAAGAAATATGAAGATGGTAGTTCATCACTATCAAGTTCCTTCTCCCAAAAATCCAAACAAATAAATGGGTTGAGGAGATTGTCCCGCAACAGCCCCGCCTCCACCAATGATCATCCAAGGCTGAAAGCTTGAAACTATTAAGGGATGGGCTCTCCCTTGATAGTCAAAGCTTTGATATATTAAAGGAAGGTCTTAAGGCCATAGCCCCCACTATTAAGACACGTGGCAACCTCAACTTTATAGAAAAAGCATCTCAGAAATTGGTTGTTCACATTTTCAAAGAGAAAACACAATCCTCATATACATAAGTTGTTTTTAACCACATTTAAATTTTTGAACTCAGACATGTGGCACTATAAGACAGTGTCATACATTCAATAATAGTTCTTTAGAAATACATGAGATGGTGGGAAACTCCCATTCTCATCCATTCCTAAAAAAATATAGGAAATGTAAGTGGTTATCCACAACCACTTCAGTCTACAGTCTGCAATTTCAATAATTAGTTTTATTTGAATTTCAAATATAAATATAATTATTAGACAAATAGTGAAGCTCAAATAAAATATTCTCAAAAAAACTCAAATAAAATAATATTACTATAAAAAAAAAGAGTAAAAACCAAAATGATACATATGTGTGACTGCCCCATAACGGGGTCACATACTAGATAAAATATGGTAAGTTTCTTAAATCAAATAGAAAACTATCAAAACAATAAATGAAAAACCTAACCTAAATTTTTAATGTAAATGATTTAAAAAAAATGAAATTTTAAAATAGTTCATATTAGTGACCCCATACTGAATACGGGAGTCAGGCCTAATTAGTTAATAAAGCCAAATATATTGTTCCTTGTTGAAACTAAATGTTCCCTTCTAGGTTGAAACAAGAGTTTAAAGTGGATTGGAAGTTGGGATTGTAGGGGTGTTTTACTTAATGGGGCGCTCTAGTGGGCTTGCTCTTTTTTGAAATAGTAGTTATAATTTAACTGTTCTTCAAGCTTCTAAGAGATGGATCCATACTTTAATCATAGATTCAAACAAGGGAGATTGGTTGTGCACTTTCATCTATGGAGAGCCTAATAAAGGAGAAGATAGATGTTTTATAGCAATTGGAGAAGGTTAGTTGACTCTTATAGACAGCCTTGGGTCTATATTATCTTGTGAAGATAAAAAGAGGTATATTTGTTAGTAGAGTTCAAATTCTCTCTAATTAGAGGCATCTTGTGGATTTTGAAAGTTTAGTTGTCCTCTCTTTTATGGTCCAATATTTACATGTATAGATAAGAATGATGGTCGTGATAATTTTATGAAGAGAATTCATATGGCTCTCGATTAAAAAAAAAAAAAAAAAAAAAAAAGGCTTAGAAGACCATTTAGATGCACAGTCCTTAATTGAGGATTGTGGTGACTTAATAAAATATGTTTGGGTCGAGAGGTAAATGTAGGAATCTTCAACATGTTCTTGTGAAATGGAATATAAAAGATTTTGGAAAGCTACAAGATAGGATGGAAATGGCTAATGAGGGTTCTAATAGAAAGCTTAATAATGAGAAGGTTGTGGGGCTAGAGCATAATCCCAATAGAAAAATGAAGAGATAATAGGTTTTATGGGCTCAAAAGTTGAATTTTGGTGAATGGAAGCTCCATTAAGAGAGTTACCATGTCTATAGGATTTTGATAAAGAGATCCACTCTCCCCTATCTTTTTTTTTTTTTCTAATCCATTCATATGTTTTACAGAAAAAATGCTTAAAAAGCAACAAAGCAAAGGTAGAATAACATGCATTAAAGTTTCATATGCTAATAGTTGTCCTTATGTAACTCAATTATTCTTTGAAGACGATTATTATGTCTTGTCAAGATATGACCTGGTTGAAGCTAGTAAAATTAAGGAAGCTATTTTGGAGTATGGGGAATAATTTGGGCAATAGGTAACTTCCAGAAATCAAAAGTTTAATTTAGTAAGAATTTTCACCATAGGCTACAAAATTTGGTGGTAAGAGTTTTGGGTATAAAAGAAGGTGAGCATGTCCTCAGTGTATCTAGGGCTCCCCTAAAAGATAGGAAGGTAAAAGAACAAGGCTTTCTCCTACCTATGGAATAGAATGGAGTTTTGATAATAAAAAGTGGAAGGAACTATTATTTTCACCTGTTGGCAAGCATACCTTAATTAAAGTAGTTTTGTCTGCTATCCCTACATATACAATGTCATGCTTCGTGGCTAAAATTATGAGAAAATTTTGTAATGGTAATAGGAAAAACCCTTGGATGGGATGGGATCAACTAAATAGGAACAAACTTGAAGAAGGGTTGGATTTTCGGGATATTCATTGCTTTAATTTGGTTGTCCTTGCCTATGCTTGATTAGATATTTTGTTCAAAGACTATCTCTCTCTAGGTTGAGATCTTTATAGCTAAACATAGAGGGTCCAAGAGTTCCTAGATTGTTCTCCTCCCTAAAAATTGTTCCTAAGGTGGGAAAAGTTTAATAGCTAGTGTGAGCTCTGGGAAGCTCATGGCCGGCTTAAAAGAGTTGGAGTCACCACCCATTTTTTGGAGGAAATGAGCCATAATTTTCAACTATGAAAAATCAACCTAAGTTTTTAGTAGTGACTCTGTTTTCCATGGAAAAGGCACACAACCAAGAGATTTCGGGTTCTAAGGATTGGGAGGGGGAAGGTATTAGGCACCCCTCTCTCCAAGCTGTTGTAGCAGCTTGATACGAGAGTTATTCAAACTCAACTTCTTTCAAGGAAAAACATAAATGGTTGTAAGAATTTCTTAAATCCAGAGGAATATGCTTTCAACTTCTCCTATGACTGATTTTGAGGTGATGTTATTGGGTCTTAGGTACTGATTTCCCTAAGACCCCCACCTCTATGCCTTTACTCTTAGTCAATAAGGAATTGCAAGCCAAGTTTCTCCAACATTTCAGAACCTTAAGCAACCCAGAAAAGATGAAAAAAAAGACTCACCTTTTTGTATGTACCTTGTCGAAAGATTTCCAACAACTAAAAGGACTTCAAACGAAACTTGAGTAAGGCATAGAACTGAGTTGAACTTTTTGGTGTTAAGTTTGAAAGACAAGAAACGAGGCTTCAGCTTGGCTTCAGGGACTTTGGGATTTCAAGTAGAACAGGTGGGTTACATAAGTTGGAAAACTATCATCTTCCCCTCTTCTTCTCTTTTCTCGGGCCTCTCTTAGGTCTCCTTTCCTCCCTCTCTTCAGTCCCCCCTTTCAAGCTCGAGTTGGGCCTCTATTTATAGAGAAACTGGAGGGAGATGGGTCAGAAATTCGCTCAGCTACAGTGTTTGCGACTGAGCAAAGTTCTTTCACTGAAATAAACAAAGATTTTTCAAAGAAATAAGTGCCCAGTCAAGCTTTCCTGTTTGGTGAAACGTTTTCTTTGATTTAGGGGTGGTTTTCATGGGTTTTGTGCAGCCAATGGGAGCTGAGGGTGTGTCAGACGTTGCAGTCTCGTATTTGGGGCTATCAGTGGTAGAAAAATATAAATTTAATGAACTTTTAAAACTATTTTGTCTTTTCTTGGTCTTAAGTAAGAGTCTGTTTGGTATTTTGAGCTTTTTGGGTCTATTAGGCTCTGTTTGATTGGTACGAGTGTTTTAATGAATCAAGAATGAAATCAGCCATCACCCTTTTAAGGATTCAGGTTGGGCCAGATGATGTGGCAATTTAATCTGGTGCGTCAAAATGGTATCTTTCTCGTTTAATGGTCAAATGAATGAGTCTGGTCATGAAATTTAGCGTCCTGGGGTTTTTGGGTCTTTGGACACAATGGTGAGGTCTGATCGGACAAATGGGGTAGGGATGATTGAGATCTATGGCTGACAAGTTCGGATTTACGATATTTGCTTAAATATAATCTTTATTTGATGATGGGTCAAATTGAGGTATTTTGGGATGAAATTTGGTGGGTTGACACTTTTGATCATCTTGGATCTAATGGAAGTGATGGATCTTTGATCAGGGGTGCAGATTGATTGATTTAGTTCATATCATGGTCTTAGCTTATGGTTTTCCAATCAATGAGAGGGTTCGAAATGAAATCTTACTTTTTCAATGGTCAAATGGAGGTGTTTGGTCGTGAAATTTGACATGCTATGGTTTTCTAGGTCTCTGAAATACAGTGGTAAGGTATGGTTTTTTCATGTGAAATTGGGATGATGGATGGTAGGCTCTCATTAATGAGATTTGTTGGAATATGATTTAGGCTTGATGGGGGGTTAAACGAGGGAATTTTGAGCTATAATTTGATAGGTAGGCATTGATTAGGGTGAAGAGTCAAGTGGATGGTTCTGATATGAGAAATATATGGTCGGTCTTGATAATCATTCAATGCCATCTGAACGGGATCTTGATGTTTTTGCGGTTGGTTGTTGAAGACTCATGTTGGGATTTTTCTACTTGATTATTTCTTAGTTGGATTTAATTTTGGAGGAGTTGGTATTTGGATATCGCATAGACTGGGGCCGTTAGAAAGGAAGTTGGCATGATGAACGGTGGATCTTTAGAATATAGTCCTAAAAATTGATGTATAACTAAGTTATAGTTTTTCAAGTCTGAGGATGATGTCTAATCAAGGTTCTTGTTTGTCCTGTAGATTGTTTCAAATGAGGGTTTTTTTCAGGTTTGAAAAGTCGCAAGTTGACCTGGTTGTGTTTCAAGTTTTTGGAGTGGAAAAGGGGAGTACAAAGAGGTAGGGTGAAGGGACCAAGCAAAAATTGGGTGCTAACAGCTAGCAAGAGATTCTAAAACAAAGGGGGATGTTAGGCTATAAAATGAGTGGAAAGAAGTTAGAGTGTGAAGTGATTCATGGTTGTCAAGTGTTATTTATTTTGTTTTTAAACTTATGGGTCCTTGGCTAACATCCCATGAAGCGGAATTTGTGGATGATTAATTGATGCATATAGCAAAAATCGGAGGTTGGACATCTTATTCCAACTCTTCCCTTAAACCATAGTTCAAAACATTAAAAAGATAAATTTGGCAAATTATAGTTGGCATGATAAATTGCTATGAGACCAGTTTGGTTTGGATCTTGCTTAGCTATGCATACGGAGGAAAAACTGGACTGGCCTCTTCTCGATTGGATGTCCTTTTAGTGGGAACAGATTAGAGATAATCCAACGGATGATCTTAATCTTTTCAATAAATTTGCTATAATCCTTTGGCACTATTGGAAGAGTAGATGCAAGAAGGCAATAGAGAATAAAGCTTTCAACCCAATTGAAACTATTTCATCGGCCCTTGCACAGATTGAGGAGTTGGCTTCACTAAAAAAAAGGGGGAGCATTCTCGCCTCTCAAAACAACCAAATGATCAGCAACCATTGTAGATGGTCTCCTCCCTCTCACTCATTCTTAAAGATTAATGTCGATGGTGCAAATGCAGATTCTTTTTCTGGGCTTGGCATTATTTTGAGAGATCACATTGGAAGTTTTGTGTTTAGTAGAGCCATTTGCTTGGAAAGGACGGATCCTAACATTACTGAGGTGCGAGCTTTCAAAGCTAGACTCCAAATGGCGAAGGAACTCCACCTCTCTCATATTCACATTGAAGGAGATGTGCAAAAGATAACAGATATCCTGTTGGATGCCTCTCGAGACATCCCTTGGCGACTTTACACAGTTTGTGCTGATTGCAGGAATCTTTTGCAAGAATTTCATTATGTTTGAATCTCCTTTATCCCTCGTATAGGTAATAGGGTTGCCCATGTAATTGCAAAATTTTCTTGTCATGTGATGAATCTTGACCACACTACCGTAGCATGAATATTATAAAGTAAAATTAAATATAACAGATTTTACAAAGAAAATTAAAGTAGACAAAAAGATTTTAGGACTTACCCTTTTGAGTATAATATTGTTGGCATGCACGAGTAGACAAGGCTATATTAGGTAAGTGGTGTTCAAGAGAAATCCAAAGAAAATAAGCATGGTTATGATGTGAGATGCTCGGATGTGCCCTTATTGATTTTGGTATATTTATTGATTTCCTTCTTCCCCTTTCAACTCTAGTGCTAAGCAACATGACATTAAGTGAAACCACCACTATTCACTACAGATCCCAATTTTGCTATTAATTGGAGCCAAGGATCGAGTTAGATACCACATGAGTATGAAGAACAAGAAAACAAATAAGGAGCTAGGAGAATGGTTCCTAGAGAACTGATGTCGTGTAATTGTAAGGTCTCATCGTTATTTGCTGGAAATCCGACTTGGGAACAACTGGTGAGGTTGAAGGGAGCCCAAAAAAACGCACTCCAAGAGATAATCTCAGCAATGTTTGAGGTTATTTGGGTGCATGAAGCTATGAAACTACCCTCATTTATTGTGGACTGAACTGAACCTCAAATTAGTCAAAGTAGGTTTAAGTTAATAAAAAAAAGAAGAACATAAGGTGGTTTATCAAAGACTAAATTATATATGTGTGTACTATCCTGCCAAATTTAACAAGTTGATTTAATTAGAATGAGTGATAAAGTCTGAGGTCAAAAGAATAATTCGAACACGTCATACTAGTTAAATTATCCCATAAGGGAATTCCAACAACATTACACACCCATCAAGTCATTCTGAAAGTTAACCGGTAACACCATACAAAATATTGAATCAATAGTAAAGCAATGGTCAACTTGGGTTCAGATACCTCTATGTTTACAATTACGACTAGGGAAGTTCGTGATCAAGTTTTGAACAAAAATTCTAAACTGAACCCTATACCCAACTTCTTAAATCAACATGTTAGTTTTCTTTTTTTAAATTAACCAGTTCCCTCAATACTTTTGTGATTCATTGGTGATTCATCTAAAGGGTAGCCCCTGATGATCATAGTTTTTTTTCATATTTATTAAGAAAACAAACAGAATACATAGACTATGCTCTAAATAGAACCGAAAAAGGATTCTAGGCAAGGTTATCAAAATTATCAAAGAGGAAGAACTGATGTATGGGGTTTGTTTGTAATTTGATTGTAGGATTGCAGAGTAAAACCAAAACGGAAATTAGATTTGATCGTTCAGGCAATTATCTTTAGAGATATGCCAAAGGTGTGTGTGCCTACTGGACCCACTAAAACAGGGGAACAAAGGAGAATCTTAACAGGGCTTAAACTTAATTGTCTCATGTATCGGTATGACAGAAAACCCCACCAGGATCACAACGATAAGCAACAAATCAAATAAAGTAGTTATAGGAAATTGAATGTTTAATTACAGAAATTGCAAAAGGAAGAAGTCACCATTCGACTTCATAATTCGTAAAATAACGTGCAAACACACAGTCAAACTTATCAATACTGAAGGATACATAGCTGGGTTCTAAAACTTGTGCAGTTCAATTCCGTGGGGATGCATATCGGCTTCCCCAAAACTTTCTGATGAAGGAAGATTTGGCCCGATTTCGCAATTACGCCATGTGGCAAAAAATAAATAGCTCGGCACTTAAAGCAGTGTACCCAGGGCGCAAACACCAAAGGGAAGAAACCAACAGTCCGAACTCCCTTCGAGGAGACCGAACTCCCTTCGAGAAGCCCGAACTCCCTACGAGGAGCCCGACCTCCCTACTAAGAGCTCGAACTCCCTACGAGGAGCCCAAACTCTCCCTTAGGCCCCGAGCCACACAAAGCAGTGACCCGAACTGGCCCGCCTCATGGCAGTTTGGGACACTCCCCTATCCGAACTCTCTACGAGGAGCCCGGACTCTCCCTTAGGCCCCGAGCTGCACAAAGCAGTGACTCGAACTGGCCCGCCTCATGGCAGTTCGGGACACTCCCCCATCCAAACTCAAGACTTCGCCTGGCACACCGCTCCAGCACTTCGCCTCCAGAACGCCGAACTAGACAAACCACACCGTACCTGACACCGAAGGAATCCGTATCCAGGGGCAACACACCTGACTGACTTGGGATCTGACGCTTGACAGCCGCACTTCAACGGCCACCTGCCACCGTCACCTGCCACCGCCATCTCCAGTTACAGAGACGGCTCCGACAAAAAGGGCAGTGGCGGTTCTGCCCCAGCAGAGGTGATGACACCCGAACTGGCAGAAGCATGGAAGTAATCATGCCCGACCTGACAGAAGCCTAGGAGTGGGTGCGTGAGGTGGTTATAAAAGGCTCTCTACCCCCCAAGAACATGGTATGCAAACTTTGCGCTATCTGGTTTTATCTTGCCTTTGAAGGATTCTAACTTGAGCTTCGGAGCTTTTACACCGGGTCCCCCCCGGAGCTTCCTCATCTTCTTCGTTTCAGGTTCCCTGCGATTCAGTTCAGAGGCAAGGTCGTTGACAGCTAAGACCGGCCGGATTGCGCACCATCAATTGGCGCCGTCTGTGGGAACGCTTCAAAAAGCCTCCCTCCAAACTTTCATAACCTCTTTTCTTCAAAAAAAAACCCAACACTCATGGCTTCTTCCAGCAATGCCGGACGTGGCACGGAGACAAACACCACTGGGGAACAACTTCAAGTCCCCGTGGTGTGCGTTGGACAGTTCACCATCCCCCTTTCGGTGGATGGGATCCCCAACTTGAATGCGCCACAAGCAGTGGCACCCGTAAACCTTCCTGCCATGAGCATCCCCTTTCCTCCCCCTATTGAGACAACCTTTACTAAACCAACTGCCGTCCCCCTGACAGCCGGCCAAAACCGGTTGGACGACCTGATGCAGTGCATACGGGCAATGCAAGCCCAAATGCAACGGTTCCAGCAACACCAGCTTCATCAGCACCAAGTACTACACAACATCTCCCAGTATCACTATCAACAGCAGTTCCCCCAACTACCGCTGAACCAACCACTACTTCCACCTCGGCACCCTGCTCTGAGGCCGGTTAAGGCCTCCCCACAGGATGGACGCCCCCACCAGGGAAAGGCCTCCCGGCCCCAGAACCCCCTAACAGCCAGGCCTCGTCCCCAGGCCGAAGAGAGAGACAAATCATCCCCGCCTCGCAGCTCGTAGGCGGGTCAGGAACCTCGCCCGCAAGGTCGGCACCTCGGCACTCCAAGCCCGAGCTCCCACTCACGGAAAACCGATTCGGCGCCCTGGCAGCAGACTACCAGCATTCCAGGCCCATCGAGCTCGGCAACACAGAGGCCAGCAGCACCAGTACCAGGCCCACTCAACAACAAAGGCGTCGGTGAAGTCGCCGAACTGCCACCCGTGTCCTATCAGAGCTCAGAGGCAAGGAAGATACAAGCTCGGACAAGGTAGGAGCTGCCCCGATTCTCTCAGTTCCTTCCCCCCTCGCACCCGAACTCCTGGCGGTCCCCTTGCCCAGAGATTTCAAGTTCTCACCTTTGGACAAGTATGATGAGTCCTTCGACCCCAACGACCACGTGGACGCTTTTCAGTCCCAAATGCACCTCGCCAGGGCCAGCGAATCGTGCATGTGCGTGGCCTTCACCACCACCTTCAGAGGGGTAGCCCGCACTTGGTACAAGAACTTGGCCCTCGGGTCGATAAAATGCTGGGCCCAGTTCATGCAGGTCTTCACCGCACACTTTGTCACCAGCAAGCGGTGCCCATAACAGAGGAAAGCATCTTCGGAGTAGTCCAGAGGAAAGGAGAATCCATCCGGGGCTACATCAAGCGGTTCAATGAAGCATGCTTACAGATACCACGGTGCAGCTTGCGGCAGTCAAGAGAGGAGTAACGCACAAAGAGTTTAAATGGCACAAGGTAGCTAACCAGCCCGCAACCGTGGTCGAATTCCTCAAGCTCGCGGATAAGTTCATGAGAACAGAGGAAGAAATCAACCAACGAACCGAAAGCGGGAATGAGAAAAGAAAGAGGGAAGGTGAGCCCTCCAACCCAGTCAACAGAAAAAACCCGGCCCGAGAGCCGAAGCCGAACCAGTCGTTCCGAGCTCCCCTAGCAGTTCGGACGGACTACACACCGTTAAACGCAAGGCGGACCGAGATCTTAATGACGATCAAGGACGCCCCATACGTAAAGTGGCCACATCGCCTAAAGGGAAATCCGAAGGAGAGAAATAAGAATTTGTATTGTAGTTTCCATAGACCACGGTCATAGTACCGAACAATGTAATAATCTCCGGGACGAGATAGAGGGACTCATCCGTCGCGGATACTTAAGAAAGTTTGTACAGCATAACAATAAGGCAGGTCGGCAAGGGGAGCACGAAAAGGATGCCCCCGAATCTAGCAGCAGACCAGCCGAACCGTTGCAACGACAGCCTCCGGAAGAGAGGCCAGTTCGGGGAACCATCCACGTAATTGTGGGAGGTTCGGTGGTAGCAGGGTGTACCTCGGCAGCAGCCCGGACGTCAGTTCGTGAAGCGACCCTCGAGGAACAGAACCCCCCAAAAAGACCAAAGACCGAAGAACCGATCTTCACGGAAGACGACACGCGAGGGGTCCACTACCCCCATGATGACGCACTTGTCATTAAACTAAGGATCAGCGACTTCGAGGTTAAACACGTACTCGTAGATTCGGGCAGCTCAGCGGACATCCTCTTCAAATCAGCATTTGACCAGCTACAGTTACAGAGGAGCGAGCTGAAGCCCGCGAACACTCCTCTGGTGGGTTTCAGTGGAGAGGAAGTCAGGCCCCTCGGAAAAATAACAGTACCTGTGGAAGTCGGCACATGGCCTTGTGCGATCAGACTCAACCATGATTTCCTGGTGGTCGCGACCCCCTCCCCATACAATGCCATAAGAGGGCGTCCAATCACGCATATCCTGCGGGCAATGGTCTCCACCTACTATTTGGCCATGAAGTTCCCTACAGACTTCGGTGTGGGGGTAGCACGGGGCGACCAGCTCGAGTCCCGCAAGTGTTATGTTGCCGCCCTGAAGAGAAAAACCAAGGTGGCCAATGACCTTGAACTGGAGCGGCCTGCGGAGCAAGGTGAGGAACGAGCTTCGCCCACAGAGGAAACGGTCGCAGTCCCGACTTCGGCTACAGACCCAGCTCGCACACTACAGATCGGTGCTTCCGTCGAGGAACCACTATGAACCGAACTAGTGAGTTTTTTACTTCAAAATTTAGATATTTTTGCCTGGTTCGCGGCCGACATGCCCGGTATTAGCCCCAGCCTAATAACTCACAAACTTAATACTGACCCTGTAGTCAGACCCGTTAGACAGAAGAAACGCAACTTAGCCCCAGAGCGTTGGAGGGCGGTCAACGAGGAGGTCGAGAAGCTCCTCGCAGTAGACTTTATAAGGGAAGTCCATTACCCGAGCTGGGTAGTCAACCCAGTGCTGGTGAAAAAGGCAAACTGCAAGTGGCGCATGTGCGTCGACTACACCGACATGAACCGAGCTTGCCCGAAAGATTGCTTCCCCCTCCCCAGGATTGACCACCTAGTGGACGCGACCTCGGGACATGAGTTGCTAAGCTTCCTGGACGCCTACTCAGGCAACAACTAAATCAGGATGGACCAGTCTGATGAGGAAAAAACCAGCTTCATAATCGAGTTCGGCCTGTACTGCTACAAGGTCATGCCCTTCGGATTAAAAAATGCCGGGGCAACCTTCCAAAGACTTGTAAATAGGCTGTTTCGGCCCTTGATTGGCACGAAGATAGAATGTTATGTAGACGGCATGGTCGTCAAGACACAGTTTTCACAGGAATTAATATAAGACTTAGATTCTATCTTCCAAATCCTGCGTCAATTTAGCATGAAGCTGAACCCTAACAAATGTGTCTTCGGTGTCACCTCGGGCAAGTTCCTAGGGTACATTGTCAACCGGCGCGGTATTGAGGTCAACTCGGACAAAATAAAAGCCATCCTAGATATGAAACCACCCCGGAAAGTAAAAGAAGTTCAGAGGCTAAACGGCCGCATAGCCGCTGTAAGTTGCTTCATGTCCAAATCAACAGACCGCTGCCTACCCTTCTTCAAAGCAATCAAAGGCAAAGGGTTCGAATGGACCCAAGACTGCCAGCTCGCGTTTGACGAGCTAAAAAGTTACCTCGCTAGTGTGCCAACCTTAGCCCGGCCCGAGGAGGGCGAGGTCTTAGAACAGTACCTCTTGGTAAGCGACGAGGTGGTCAGTTCGGTACTAATAAAAGAAGCAGACCGGGTCCAGCGACCCATCTATTATGTTAGTAAAATTTTGCAGGGAGCAGAGACAAGGTACCCGCAGATAGAAAAGCTAGCATACGCACTGGTGATAGCAGCTTGGAAACTCCGCCCGTACTTCCAGGCTCACACCGTCATCGTCCTGACTGACAAACCTCTGAGGCAAGTTTTACTCAAACCCGAGGTTTCCGGTCGACTGACGAAATGGGCCATCGAACTCAACGAGTATGACCTCCAGTACAAGCCAAGAACTGCTATTAAGGCCCAAGCCTTGGCAGATTTTATCACCGAGTGCACATTTAGCCTCGAAGCCCCTGAGTTAGTCGAGCCCGAGATCCCCAGTTCGGGCGAGCTCGGAGCTCCCAAGCCAATGGAATCCGAACCTCGTGAAGTAGCAGTCAGTGTAGCATCTCTCCTGGTTAGGCCAAACGCGAACTGGGATGAGGAGCCCTAGATCCTTCACGTAGATGGCTCCTCGAACCAGCATGGCAGCGGGGCTGGAATAGTGCTACACGGCCCGGGTGGAACAAAATTGGAATACGCACTACGCTTTGAGTTTGCGGCATCCAACAACGAGGTGGAGTACGAGGCACTGATAGCTGGGCTGAACCAAGCGCACAAGGTCGGAGCAAAGAACGTAGTTATCTGCAGTGATTCTCAGCTCATGGTCAACCAAGTTACAAGCGAGTACGAAGCACGCGAGCTCACGGTGATTGCATACTTGGCAAAAGTAAAGGAGGCTCTGCTCAACTTCCAGTCACACTTCATCAGGCAATTCCCGAGGTCAGAGAACACTGAGGCCGATGCCCTGTCCCGGTTAGCCAGCACGAGTCACAACGCCATGAGAACTGTGTACATAGAGGACTTACCTCGGCCCAGCATTCTTGATGGGGCAGAAGAGGTCACTCCCGTCCTTGAAGCAGAGCCGAGCTGGATCGACCCACTCGCGATCTTCCTGCTAGATGGAACCCTCCCTGCGGACCGCAATGCAGCCAAGAGGGTGCAGCGCCAAGCAGCCAAATACGTCATAAGAGACGAACGGTTGTACCGATGATCCTACACGCTCCCCTACCTGCGTTGCTTGCGACCTGCCAAAGCCGAACTCGTACTCCGCGATACTCATGAAGGTCTGTGCGACAGACACCTTGGGGGCAGAGCCCTCGCTCAAAAGGCACTTCGACAAGGATACTACTGGCCAACGATGAAGGTAGAAGCCATCGAGCTCGTCAGAAAATGCGACAAGTGTCAGAAGCATGCCAATATCCACCATCAGCCTACTGCCGACCTCAAGTACCTCACCAGCCCATGGCCCTTTGCACAATGGGACATCAACCTTTTGGGGCCATTCCCGCCAGCAACAGGTGGGAGAAATTCCTAGTGGTGGCAGTAGATTACTTCACAAAGTGGATAGAAGTTGAACCTCTGGCAATAGTTACAACTCGAAACATACAAAACTTCTTTTGGAAGAACATAGTATGTCGCTTCGGGCTACCTTGGGTACTGATCTCCGACAACGGCAAACAGTTTGAGGATATCAAGTTCCAAGAATGGTGCCAAAATATGGGAATTCGTCAGAACTTCACATCGGTCGCACACTCGCAGGCAAACGGTCAGACAGAAGTAATGAATAGAGCCATCCTCCGCGGACTGAAAGCACGACTAGACCGAGCTAAAGGGTTGTGGGCGGACGAGCTATCAAGTGTCTTGTGGGCTCACCGAACCACGGAAAAAACCGCTACGGGAGAGACCCCCTTTAACCTCACCTACGACACCGAAGCGGTAATCCCGGCGGAAATCGAATACCTACACTGCGACTAGAAGCATACGACGAGCAGACAAAGGAAGACGAGTTACGCACCAACCTCGACCTACTGGATGAGGTAAGAGACCTCGCGCACATTCGAACTGCGGCCTACCAGCAAAAGGTAGCTCGGTACTATAACGCCAGAGTAAAGAAGAGGAGCTTCCGCGTCGGCGACCTGGTTCTTTGTAAGATCATGGTACCCGAACCCGGCGTGGGCAAACTCTGACCAAATTGGGAAGGACCCTACAGAGTAAAGAAAGCACTCGGGGGGGCATACGAACTCGAAACCTTAGAGGGTAAGCAAGTACCCCGAGCATGGAACATCGTCAACCTAAGGCGATACTACCTATAGACCGCCAAGCAAAGTGGATAAAATCACCCCCAAAATAGGTCGCGCAAGTGCGACAGCCCGGACAGGAAATAGATCGGACGTATGATTAGTTCGGCAAATATGCTCAATTCGGGAGAAAGAACAACCAACACTTGACCAAAAGTCATTCCATTTCAAAAGTAAGGTAGTACATTAAAAAAAAATTACAAGCCCGGAGCTATTTCTTCATTATCAGAAGGCACTTCAACAATACCTGAAGGCCCCGCCTTGCCCTCGGAGTCTGGCTCACCGTCAGCAGCATTGGCCATCTCCTGAGTTATGTGAAAAGTGGATATGGCACTAATATCGAGCTTGGGGTACGTATTCTGGATCATCCACCGGCTTAGTTTAAAATCCCTCCTGTATGAATCCACCATCAGATCATCAAAGCCCGACGAAGCAATGTACTCATCGACAGCCTTCTTCTTGGCATCTTCAATACCTTGAGAAAAGATCTGCGTCCTCTCCCTGATGTCCTCCTGAAGGTACTCAACCTAATGCTACAGATCCAGCCTCAAGTCCGCCATGTGCTTCACCACCACTCCCATGGCCTCGGCATCTCTCTGAGACCTCGCCTGCCTGATCCGTGAAAAACGAGCAGCCTCTTCGGCAGCTCGCGCCTGCCTCGAGCTCCTCTCCACCTGAGCTGCCAATGCGTGAATAAAAGAATTCACCTAACAAAAAGAACCGAGTGATCAAAAGAACCAACAAAACGAAACCAAAGAGCTCTAAAAAAGGGAGAACACTTACCACCATGGCATGGGTAACGACACGACAGGCCACTAGATGCAGAGGGAGATCAGTCCACGCCGCGACCTCCTCGGGGAAAATGGCCTCCTTACTCTTTTGAAGAGCATGGGTCGACAACAGCACACTCCTGAAATCCCCGGGGCCCCCGAGCCTGAGGGCCCAGCTCGCGTATGAGCAGACCTAGAGTAAGCAGGAGCACCGGAGCATGTAGGAGCCCCTGTGTAAGTAGTCTCAGCATAAGGGACCCCTGTCGGCTCCTGCATTGAAGGAACCATCTCGGGCTCCCTGGGCAGATCTTCTGACGGATAGTTCGGCACCTCGGGCTCCGCATCCCGGGGCATCTCAGTGCGAGTTCGCTTGGCAACCCGCTTTCTCCTCTTCATGCCTTGGAACAAGTGCCCACCACGGGTCCCTCAAGAGTCCATCACACCTGCGAAAAGAAGTTCACCATCAGTAAAAAGCAAGAAAGACAGCAAGACAGAATCTCTAAGTGAAGAACCTACTCGAGCTCAGGCCGGCCGCAATGAGCTTGGCCTCCGTCAGATACTGTTGACACTTCAGCCCAATCCACGCCCATTGCCGGAGGCCCTTCGCCGTCTCTTTGTCAAGCGTGACCCCGGAGTCAGGAGCGGCCATCCCCCACCCGGCCTGAAATGGCCACCCCAACACACTTCGCACCCCGAAATAGTCCTGCTTCCATGCTGGGACCTTGTTGGGGAGTTCATGTAAAAGCTTAAAGCTCAGGCGAGGAGACAGGTAGTATGTCCGCCTGCGCCCGGGGAGGGGACCCGCTTGTTTCTTAAGCATCAAGATTGAAGAAAAAATCTCCAAGTCCAAAGGAAAGCTCTCTTCGCAAAATAAGGAGATTGTCCCCACCAAATTTCGAATGAAGTTCGGGTGAAGCTGGCCGACTGTCACACCGAAGTTGTTCAAGACTTCGACAAGGAGGGGATGGAAAGGCAATCGCAGCCCCACGGCGAGCTGCTCCCGGAATATCACGATCTCATCAGGACCGTGTTCCCAAGGAAAGCTACCCGAAGGTATGAAATAAGCGTACTCCCCGAGCAAGTTATAGTAGGTAACGAGGGATTGGAGCCCCTCGGGCGTCATGGTCGAAGGACCAAACTTGTCTAACATCCGACCCCGACGAGAGGTGGACGCCAAACTACCCGAAGCGCCTCGGCCTACGAGTTCGAACTCTTCCTCGAGCTCTACCTCCGACTCGCTAGGGCTATCAGGGGATGCAACTCGGTTCGTAGAACCTGCATCAGACCCGCTGGAAGGACTATTCGAGCTATCCAAGCTAGACATCGGGGAGTGAGATGGGATCCAGGAAAGTACTCACCCGGAAAAAGGCTGTAGACCACAGGAGCTCGGACGAGCAGAAGACCTTGAACGCGAGCTGAAAAAACCTGGACGCGAACTGGATGCGAGCTGAAACTCGAATGCGAGCTCGAGAGAAATACAGAAGTGACAGTGACTGGGGTCCCCCCCCACTATTTATACTCACAATGATCGAAAAGCGATGGCTTAGATCAAAGCCAATCCGACGGCCCACAGCCGCACTGACTGCATGTCCCCTGAGACCGAGACGTGATTGGCGCACATCTTTCTGAAACTGACAGAGCGCCGGCGCACGTCTTTTCGAAACTGACGGAACGCCAGCGCACGTCTCCTCAATAAAAATGGCAGCGCCACGTTTTTTCAAATTTGAAAAGACGCTTGCTATCGCGCCTCCCAAGTGGCGCGCTTTTTTGAAATTTCGAAATAAAGCGCGCGCCGTCACATCTATCAGCGCTTAGGCAGGCCGGCACGCTTCCCGCCTTTTGGACGCTCGAAGAAACCCAAGGAACCTTGACAACGCACCTCGCGCCATCAGAACCAAGATTCAAAGTACATGGCAAATCTACTTGACACCTTGCGAACTCCCCGCGCCAGGGCAAGACCCTTAGCGTGAGGAGTGGGGGGCAATTGATGAAGGAAGATTTGGCCCAACCTCGCAATCACGCCACGTGGCAAAAAACAAATAGCTCGGCACTTAAAGCAGCGTACCCAGGGCACAAACACCAAAGGGAAGAAACCAGCAGTCCGAACTCCCCTTGAGGAGACCGAACTCCCTTCGACAAGCCCGAACTCCCTACGAGGAGCCCGACCTCCCTTCTAAGAGCTCGAACTCCCTACTAAGAGCTCGAACTCCCTACGAGGAGCCCGAACACTCCCTTAGGCCCCGAGCCACACAAAGCAGTGACCCGAACTGGCTCGCCTCATGGCAGTTCGGGACACTCCCCTATCCGAACTCCCTACGAGGAGCCCGGGCTCTCCCTTAGGCCCCGAGCTGCACAAAGCAGTGACCCGAACTGGCCCGCCTCGTGGCAGTTCGGGACACTCCCCTATCCGAACTCAAGACTTCGCCTCGCACACCGCTCCAGCACTTCGCCTCTAGAACGCCGAACTAGACAAACCACACCGTACCTGACACCGAAGGAGTACATATCCAGGGGCGGCGCACCTGACTGACTTGGGATCTGACGCTTGACAGCCGCACTTCAACGGCCACCTGCCACCGTCACCTACCACTGCCATCTCCAGTTACAGAGACGGCTCCGACAAAAAGGGCAGTGGCGGTTCTGCCCCAGCAGAGGTGATGATACACGAACTGGCAGAAGCAGGGAAGTAATCATGCCCGACCTGACAGAAGCCTAGGAGTGGGTGCGCGAGGTGGTTATAAAAGGCTCTCTACCCCCCAAGAACATGGTATGCAAACTTTGCGCTATCTAGTTTTATCTTGCCTTTGAAGGATTCTAACTTGAGCTTCGGAGCCTTTACACCGGGTTCCCCCCGGAGCTTCCTCATCTTCTCCATTTCAGGTTCCCTGCGATTCAGTTCAGAGGCAAGGTCATTGACAGCTAAGACCGGTCGGATTGCGCACCATCACTTTCCATACATAAAACGCAATGGAGAAGACCTAGAAAACTGTTGAACTTGCATCTCCGATCATCCCCCAAGCAGTAGATATCTTAATGGTGAAGCGTAGGATCCCCTTCCGCCAAACCGTAGACAACTTTCACTAGCATCCCCTTATGGCTGCCGTCAGTCAAATCAAGAACATTGCTGCCAATAATGCCATGGGGCCTTATCCAAAGCCTAAACTTTCTCCATCTTATCAGGTTCGAAGCTCATGAGTTGTACATATGCCTCTGGCTTAAATGTTGTTGGTATCCTTCGACGATTCCTCATCAAGACGACTACAACAGAGCATGAGAGAAACCTTTTCGGAAGCAGGGATGTGAGAGTATTGATTTCGTGGGAAACCTCAATCCCGTGCAGAGGCAGCAAAGGGTGAGATAAACCAGAATGTCGTTGGCGAGGCAAGGAACAGGGAGCCTTATCTCGAACCCGGATGACGGAGGTGAAATAGGGCTATGAGTGGGAGAGGTGGGGGAGAGGAGATTGCCGTTGGTTCCGTTGCTCTACTGTTGTATCGTCCCGGTGGTCTTCTTCGTATACCCAGAAACCTCTATGTACCCTGTTGCTGTTGCTACTACTTTTGATGCTAAATTACCTTTCGTGCCAAAACCGGAGATCGAAAATCAAAACCAAAGATTTTAATGTAAGTAGGGAGTTAAGGCTAGGGAGGTTGGTCCAATATCCAAAGGTCCGGAGATGGCGACAGAAAGAGAGAGGACGTGAGGAAGAGAGAAGGAGAGAGGAGAGAAGGGAGAGTCTCCTTATGAAAAACCCTAGGTTGAAGTTATGATCTTCTTGTCTCCCTAGGGAAGAGTTGTTCTCCCCTTTTATAGAGAGAAAGCCAAAGCTATAAGGAAAAGGATTTAAAAGGAAATATTTTCTATTAGGAAAGTATATCTTTCTTGTTAGGAAATGAGATATTTCCTTTAAAGATTCTCTATGTATGCTATTTCTTTTTTTTTGTAATTCTTTTATATTAATGTGGCGCGGGTGGTGTCATTGTTTGTATTACTTGTCTTTACTAGGCCCACAGGGCATCCTGTCATGCATGTATTTTAAAGACACATGTTTCTAATATTTATTCCCCATCTACAGTAATTTCGTACCTGTTCAAAGTTCATCATGGGTCTACACGTGTCTAAAGCTCATCGCAAATTCATGTGCGTCTAAAATTCAACACAGATTTGTATAGGCCAAAGCTCATCACAACCTGCTTTGGGTAAGAGTTAATCGCAGATTTGCGATGGGTGAACTCATCGCAAACGTGCAATGGGTTATGGATCCATTGCAGGCATCCGTGTAATGATAGTTTGACACCTTCTGTACTATGGTGGTCTTAGTGACCACTATGTATAGTCACCAACATTTTTTAATAGAAGAGGCTATAATTTGGGAATGTTCAGCCTTTTGTCAATGTTCGTGGTTGATAAAGAAAATTAGATGGCATTCGAAGGACATTTTTGAATTTTAAAATGTTACTTAATGGCTGATTAATAGATTGATTAATAGCAGATACTATATTGGCACATTTTAAAAGTTCAGACACTGAATTGTCATATTTTAAAAGCTTGGGTATTTTATCGCATTTTAAAGTTCAGAACCAAATTATCACTCAAACCAAAGTATTTCCCTTATAAATTTTGTTTTGTTGACGAGGTTCCAACATCATTATTGGGCCTTTACCTAAAATTAAATCATGATTGGGTTGATGATGGTTTTTTTGGTAATAAAGTTGATGAAGGGTTAGAGCTGAGGGTTTTTACACACCAGGTTGGGCTCAACCCGAGCCAACCCGGTTCGAATTGAGGCCTCCACGGACATCAACTGATCTTGTGACGTCTATAGTCAAGAAGGGGGAGTGTGTAATTTTAGAGGTACCGGTAATTTTTTTTCCGACGAACTATACAACTGCGAATTCTGAAGTGTGCTCTTCCGCTTTCAATTGCACTTGCATGGTTGCATCACACTTCTCTGTTGTTGTTTATCAGAAAACCGTTGAGCGCACAAGCTGCTACTGCTGGTTGATCTACTCAGTAATCGCCTACGATTTGTAAGGTCATCAGAAAGTCCAGTTTCGATCTCTATATAACCCTAGGTCTTCAGTTTCTCGCGTTCGCGGCGGAAGGAGTGTTTCGGCTTAAAGAGAGAGCTATATGGCGGGGTTCTTATCAGTCCTCAGACGCCTCTACTTTACTGCCTACAACTGGGCTGTCTGCGTTGGATGGCAAGTTCAATTCTTACCAGTTTTCAGAGTTCTCCTGTGTGCTTCTGAATTGTTGAATCTCTGCATGATTTGCCCATTTATTTGCATTTCTCTGTATGGATTTAGGTGCCAAGTTCTGTATTTTGCTTTGAAGACTTTGAGGGAGTCTGGCCATGAACGTGTCCATGATGCAGTTGAAAGGCCTCTTCAGCTCGCTCAAACGGCGGCAATTTTGGAGGTACTGTAAATCCACCTTTCAACGTAGTGGTTTGTAAGTGATTGTTTCATATTTTCTGTGACTAATATATATATATATATATATATATATATATATATATATATATATATATATATTTTTCCTTTTTTGCTTGTGCTTTTAATTTTTACACAGATTTTTCATGGTCTCATAGGTATGAAGTCTATCATATCTTATCTTCTTTTCATAATGCTGTTTTGATCTGAGAAATGATCTTCTTTCCCCCTTTTCTTTTTGCTCTGAAAAAGGGTTGGTGAGATCTCCAATTACGGCAACATTGCCGCAGATTGGTTCAAGGTTGTATTTGACTTGGGGTATCTTATATAGTTTTCCCGAGGTAATTACTACTGCCATTAAGTTTATGTTCGACAATACGAGAGTTTTCACCAACAATGTGAGTCTTCTGTTCACAGACTCGGACTCATATGCTTGTTAGCTCTCTGGTCATCAGCTGGTCGGTCACGGAGGTACCAGTGTTTACTGATTTTATTTCATTTATAAATTCAATTACTTTTTTTTTTTTGAAAATTTATCTTGTAATATAGTCTCTTGTGACTCTTTGTATAGTCCGAGGTATTGAGGTTGAATTACTTCAAAAATAGCATTAAATTCCCGCTGCTTGTTAAGTTACTTATGTAAGATCATGCTATTGAGTTTGAGTTTATGTGTGCCCATTTGTGTTTTTCCTTCCACATACATTGAAAATTATATTCCTTCTTATTTTTGTTTCTTTTACTGTTTTATTTCCTACCTTCTATTCTTTTTTCTTTTATGTAATTCAAAACTAAGATGGTAGTAGCGTTTAACTAATCCATAAGATGGTGAGAGATTGGTTTACTATTTATTATCGTGACTCAGGGGGATATGATTCCCTATATTGTGTCTTATGCAAAATATCCATTTTTTTTCACATATCCTTGCATAGGAAAATATTGGGAGCCTGACAGGGGAAAGCATATCAATAACATAGTACCATTTCTTATGGAATAGTGTGAACATCAAAATCAAGTTGGTCCTTGGTTACTTATAATTATTTTTTGACATTTCTATGTTCAGTGTACAAAGCTGAAGAGATATAGGATAACTGCAATAATTTGCTCATGAAGTCCATATTTTAGTTTTGCTTTTACATGTCATCTTTCATAATTATAGAAGCCTAACATTTTTTTCTGGTTTCATGCCTGTGGTTCTCAACATGATAATAGTTTTGTATTTCTTGTGCTTGCAGATTATTCGATATTCTTTCTTCGGCATGAAGGAAGCATTCGGTTATGCACCATCCTGGCTCTTGTGGCTCAGGTATAACTTGTTCAATTGACATTGTAGTGATTGAATTCCTAGAAGCTCTCTTGTTAAAGTCAAATTGATAATTTGCAGGTACAGCACCTTTTTGGTATTGTATCCAACTGGCATTTCCAGTGAAG